>NW_009743831.1:0-468 GCF_000703405.1 Apaloderma vittatum | reverse complement strand
TCCTCATGCAAGGGCTGTGACCAATTTTATGGAGCTATGCGATCATTAATGCATATAAAGTGACAGAGGGGAGACTGGAAGAGCAGCAGCCCCGCTGGGCCGAGCCGGGCCCCGCCGCCCCACACAGTTGCTAGGCAACGGGGTGCCGTGGCGCTGAGGAAAGCCGTCACTTCCGGTCCGCAGGTCACGCCGCGTTGCCAGTCAACAGGGCGGGGCGTCGGGAGACGCTGACTTCCGGCGCGCAGGCCGCACGCCTGAGGGAGAAGACATTCAGAGTCCAAAGCACAACCATCTTTAATTTGCTCGTTCATCTACCGGTGTGTGCAGCTGTCTCACCCCTTAATCGTCCCCACAGTGTTTTCCACATGCATATTTTCACAGTGAGATCTGTCACTCGTTACCAGTGCCCGCCAGGCATGTTTTCACCAACAAGCACACACATCCCAGAACACCACACCATGGTTTTTG
>NW_009743830.1:0-470 GCF_000703405.1 Apaloderma vittatum | reverse complement strand
CATTTTTACGTTCTGGCCAAGTGGAATGGAATCAGTCACGCCCGTGAAGTTTTGTTCTACTTCTTCATAATGGAATGGACATGGGCACATTATACATTATACAGAGATGTCCCTCGTTTAATTTGGATCTCACAGACCTCTGCCTTCTCCCTCTGTACACAGACAATTCAGGTTTCTGGAGCTGCTGCTCAAATCCCCAGTTCCATTACCAAATCCCCCGACTGCTGCCTGGTGTCTGGAAGAGCACAAGCACTGGAAAAGCAAATGAACAGTGTGTGGGAGATATTAACTGCTGTGGCTAAACCATAGTCAGCCTAAGTCAACTACACTAGAAGATGGGGTTAGGCAGGCTTAGGAGTGCCCCTGTCTTTGGCACAAAAGCCTTTGCCACGCTTCCTACTGACCATGCCCATGAGCCTCGGAAGGAAATTCCAGAAGCGGCTCCTTTCTGCCAGCATGTCAGGGATCTT
>NW_009743829.1:0-470 GCF_000703405.1 Apaloderma vittatum | reverse complement strand
CTTGGGATTCGTTGTGACCAGGTAAGCACTGGCAGTCCTGTTAAGGACAGAAAGGTAACACTGCAGAGATGTGAATGGCACACAGAGTGCAGCTGGAAGAGAGGGCCAGTCCCTGGGAAGCATCATCTGTCATCGACAGTTTTCCGGAGAAGACTTCTTCTCCCCTGCTGGGAATTTCCAGGGAGAAAAAAGGGAGCAGGACACTGAAGTTTCAGTGGAATTCCTCTATCTATCAGCTAATTTATTAACTGACTTTTCCTTGCATATATTTATATACATGTATGTTTTTTTACAAATCTCTATGTACGTACATATGCATATATGTGTCATTCAGAGCACACACAGAGTTAAGAACTTGAAGGTGTTTGCATCCTAGTGAGTGCGGACACAAACCTCTCTCTAATCTCTCTGCGTTCTTGGTCACACATTAGAGAATCATAGGATTGTCAGGCTTGGAAGGGACCTTAAGG
>NW_009743828.1:0-469 GCF_000703405.1 Apaloderma vittatum | reverse complement strand
TGAGATTTACGTAACTTGTAGATGCATCGGCATCACTGTCAGTCTCCACACAAGTTAGAGATATGCATGTATGTAGACACACCCTAAAGCAATAATGTTTGAAAGAATATAATACAGTACATTACTCCTTTAAAACACTGTTCACCTGCAATTCATTAGCCTCTTCTTTCTTTTTAATCCATGTTTTCCCTTGAGTTTGTGGGTCTATCAAAAGTGGGTATCTAGTTGCCTTAGTGACAATGATACCATTCTGGATTGAGAAATCATCTCCAGGCAGTCCTTCAAGATTCCATTCACTAATCTGAAAAAAACAAAAATAAAGTAACAGATGTAGTTTGGAATAAAATCTCACCGGAATTATCCTTCTATTACAATTGTTCTAAGAAATAATGGAAACATTAAGCCAAAGGGGGTGCATGATTAATGCAGATGGAAAAATATTCTCAGAATCATATGATTGTCTAGGTTG
>NW_009743827.1:0-469 GCF_000703405.1 Apaloderma vittatum | reverse complement strand
TAATCTCAACCCTTGAGCCTTTTCAGTTGAAACTGTCTCCCTTCACATCCCTGTGGAAATGGGGGGAGAAGTGAGCTGGAGACCGTTGTGGTTCTTTGTCCCAGTCAGCTTGAATCACCACATGATGGTTTCTCAGCCCAAGCTGCACCCAGTAGAGAAAGAGCTGATGCCCAGTTAAACGCTGGACTAAAACTTCCCAAGTGCCTGGCAGGGCCTGGGGCTGGATGGTTTCACACCCTGTCCTCACCCACCTCCTGGACTTTCTGCAGAAGGGCCACGATGTTGGTCCTCAGCTTCTGCAGTTTCTCCTCTGTTTCCTTCAGCTTTCTCTCCGAGCTGCGGAGGTTTTCCTCACAGGCTTTGGCCCGGGCATCGGCGCGTGTCTGATATGAATTGCACAGGTTCTGCAGACCTATCTCATACTGTTTGAAATATTCTTTCTGCAGAAGACAAAACACAACAGACGTCA
>NW_009743826.1:0-470 GCF_000703405.1 Apaloderma vittatum | reverse complement strand
TTTTGCTCCAAGGGCAAAGGTGGCAGCAAGAAAAACTGATGCTGCTCTGCATACACTTCTGATGACCTTTACACAGAACCTTGAACAGCGTGTCTCCGGGCTCGCTCATTCGAGATATCCTCGACAGAAACCACTCAACGGAAGCTCTGTGACTGTGGAGCCGAAGCATGTGGAAGAGTGAATGATTGCGTTTTTCTCCAAGAGTGAAGGTGGCAGGAAGAAAAACTGGTGCTGTTTGGCATCCACCCGTGATGGCCTCTCCACAGAACCTTGAACCGTAGAAACGCTACCCTGAGATATCCCCGATGGAAACCACACAACGCAAGCTGAGTAATTTTGGAGCCGAGCTCTCTGGAAGAGTGAACGATTGAGTTTTTGTCCAAGAACAAAGGTGGCAACAAGACACATAAGTGCTGCTCTGCATTCAGTCATGACGAGTTCTCCACAGAACCTTGAACTGTAGGGCTCCG
>NW_009743825.1:0-469 GCF_000703405.1 Apaloderma vittatum | reverse complement strand
TAGAGATTTTGCCCAGGGTACAATTCTGTTGCCTGAAGACAGTCATCTAATCTATTTCAGTCATGCCTACAGCATCTAAGACAGAAGATGAAAAAGAGACGATGCGCTATGCAGAAGACACCCTCTCTGGAACAGTAGTGTGGGGTAATTTGGGCTATTTGTTTTCAGCTACTATAAATTTTGCTCTGGCAAAAAAAAAAAAGTGATCAATCTGTGCATACAGGGAACCTGATGAAAATTCATAAGATGAAAAAAACCCAAACAGCGTTGAACTCAGTGAGTGAGGAGAGCTTGGTACTTCATCAGTATTTGACCATCTAAATTTTAAAGCAACAGTTAATGAGGCAAATGAAAAACTTAATGTTACGTGTACAGAGATGATTAGGATCAAATTATCTTCATGAAAAGAAACTGCCTCTGAAATGAATTCTTTAAATGTCCCAAGGAAACCAGGGAGTGTCGGGAATGG
>NW_009743824.1:0-468 GCF_000703405.1 Apaloderma vittatum | reverse complement strand
ATGGAAAATCCCGTTGCCAGAGGTCAGTGTTGACAAAGAAGGCAGAGGAGTCTTAACTCTATTCGAATAAAGGGCGAGTTCACCGGGGCTGCCAAGTCCCAGTGAGGCCTCTCACAGTGCCAGAGGACGCAGCCTCCTTTTATCCCAGTTTCCCGGCCGCAGGAGACCCTCTCCCTGTGCCCAATGGCTGAGGCACTCAGCAGGCACAGACTTCCCGATCCGCCCGTTCATGTTCCCCCTTCACATGTGCGGCCCTCAACAGCACCCATCGCGTGTTGCATTAACTCAGCTTCGTGCCGCCCGGGGCAGAGACGTTAATATCCGTAGGCCTGTTACGCCTGCGCACTCTGTCTCAGAGTCCACAAGTTCAGAGCATCCTTGCTGTTGACTTCATTGACGGCCCTGATGGTCCAGGTGTCCCGTTACCTTCTCCTCATCGGTGGCATCCTGTGACTCCCTCCTTCACGA
>NW_009743823.1:0-452 GCF_000703405.1 Apaloderma vittatum | reverse complement strand
AGCTGCTTCTTCCACCAGCACCGGCTGATCCCACCTGCTGAGTACATGCAAGAAAACAAACCTTTTTCTGCATATTCAAATGGCACCTGTGTTGAGTGGATCCACTGACTTCACAGTGCTGCCATCCTCATTCAGAGCTTGCTGCTGTCCCTTGCCCTGGGGCTGTCTCACTCTTCTCCTGGCATCTGTTCCCTTTTCCACCACTTCCCAACCTGTTTTGTCACCAGGAGAATTCAGTGTTTTGTTCTGCCTGAAGCATACATCAGAAGCTCATCATCTTTCCACGGGTTCCATGGGCCTTGGCGTGATTCTTGCGGTCCCTCCCCAGAACCAAGAACATTCAGTGAGAAAAAAGAAAACTTGGTCATAGAAATAGAAGAAATAGAAACAGAAACAGAAGAAATAGAAGTATTTACCAAGTACAAGACTAACAGCAGCAATGAGTAGTGAGG
>NW_009743822.1:0-453 GCF_000703405.1 Apaloderma vittatum | reverse complement strand
ATTGTTTTGTCCAGAATGTTAAAAGATACTATGAGGTTTCCACAGCAGTTGGGCATTTGAATAACATTTGTTCTGTTTAAAAATAAAAAAGCTATGTTAAGAAACAATGAATGTAGACATAATGAAAATACAATAATTCATGGCAGAATTAAGAGCTTCAGTTAAAAATATTATGATGATTCATATACTTTCACAGGGCATGTAACATTAGATGGAAATAAAAAGCAAGCTGTTACAGACATTATTTGAAATGCAGAAGTGAATTAAGTCAAAGATACATCCGAAGGCATGCTTGTAAAACAAACAACAATCCAGAAGGTCATTTAATGAGTGTGCACAGAAAAATATACTACTTGGAACAGAAGGCAAACATTCGAAACTTTATCTAGTTGAACTGTATAGAACCTTGTATCATGTGTTCATATTAGAGTTCTGCAATGCTTTAAAAAAAAA
>NW_009743821.1:0-463 GCF_000703405.1 Apaloderma vittatum | reverse complement strand
TCACTTTGCTTAGTGGTGGTAGGATGTTGTGGAAGATCAGTAAAGGAGACACATTGAAGCAGTTTGTTCTTTTAGAAAATAGCTTTATAGAGAGAAACCAAAAAATGCAGAGGTTTCTCCCACTTGTAAGTTTGTTATGGGTCTAATACTGGTCCAGTTTTTTATTTATACTAATACATGCATGTGTACAATTTTTAGAAAATGAAACATTTAGATCTTCTTAACTTGAAGCCTGTATTTAAGTCCTCAGTTTACTTGGGAAAACGTCAGTGTTTACAGTTTCTCTTTTGTGTTGTTGCTTTCCCCTTAAAATCCACGGGGCTGCACAGGATGCTGACGTAAGGAAGTTCCTTCTTCCCAGATTTCCCAGACCCTAATGCTCTTCATTTGAAGTGCAAAACCCAGCCTTAGAATACTGCCCAACAGAAATCATTGGGTTTGTTTTCCGTGCATCCCACTCAGG
>NW_009743820.1:0-469 GCF_000703405.1 Apaloderma vittatum | reverse complement strand
CTGCTGAGGAAAGAAACTGGTTAGGTGGCACCAGCAGTGGATAATATTTGGACTTTGACAAGAGCTGGTAGAGAAAAATAGGAATTGACATTGCACAGTGAGCAGATTTGAAACAAAATTGGCTTTTGTCTGCGTTTAATGTGTTGAGTGGCAAATGCCTTGATGCTCAAGGGACTGTAGACTTTCTTTGGAAGTAATGGATGACCTGAAGAAAACTGTTAAGAAGTGACTTGTTTTTCTAAAGTTTACAGGGAATTCTTTGCCATAGTGTAAGAAATGTTGTGTTCCTGTTAAGAATAAGGTGATTTTCTGAAAATAAATGTCCTGATTACTACTTACTTCCTCTGATTTTACTTTTCCAAACAGGTCTGCATTCCTCTGACTTCCACAAGAAGAGATTTGTCTCGCTTGTTAGTTCAAATTGAGGTCAAGTTTCCTTTTTCCAGTTCTGCCTCCCTCTTTTTTTTTT
>NW_009743819.1:0-469 GCF_000703405.1 Apaloderma vittatum | reverse complement strand
CTGGAGGTCGAGGGAAGCAGCAAGTGTAGCAAACCCAAACACCAGCTGACTCAGCCCCAAAGCCCCCATGCGAGTTAAATCTTGTGTTCACACAGTTCCCCAGTACAAAATAAAAATGCCTTCAAGTTGCTGCCAACAATATAAGCTGCCCAATTTGTATTTAATCAGTTATTTGTCACTGTCTGGCATATTTTGCCTGAATGATTATGCACGTATTTGTCTTTGCTTTCCTCCCATGTTTTGCTGAAGCAAACAATAGCGGGGAGACGTTTGCCTTGCAGAAAAAGAATCTCAGTAAATCATTCAAACCTGTTTCTTCGGCTTTTGCCGAAGTGAATTTCTGTGTCTCTGTGGAAAGTAAAATAGACTGGTCACTCGCTGTATCTTCCTCTTCTGTTGCTTCCCAGTGGGTAGTTACAATCTCGAGTTGCTTCTTCGGAGAAATACAAACAGTTGTAGGATATTTAGT
>NW_009743818.1:0-465 GCF_000703405.1 Apaloderma vittatum | reverse complement strand
TTTGCGGTTTTGATAGTATCCATATGGAAGGACCTGGGACACTGAAGGGAATTTTCCTCAAGATATTGGAAGCACATCAGCGCTTCAAAATAGCACCTTTGTGATACTCATGCAAACAGCCACCTTATCTTCATCGAATGTTCTTTCTTGAGATTGCCATGAAAGTTTGGTTTTGATGAAGCAAAACTGAGTTTTGCATTTGGGAAATCTATATCAGGTATTCGACTAGCAGAAGAAAACATGGCTAGGAAGCTGCATAGCTAAAGCATCACCATGACAACAAATCTGAAATAAAACCATTTGGGATATTTCTTACGTTCAAACAAATGTAGACTGTTTCTGCACGAAGCAAAAAATTTGTTCACATAGATACCACTTTCTCTCAAAAGAGTTGGCTAATTTTTGACCTGCTCTGCTTTTTCCTTTTTATGATATCTTAGTTGACCAACCTTTCTCTGGCAAAAA
>NW_009743817.1:0-459 GCF_000703405.1 Apaloderma vittatum | reverse complement strand
GCTCACTGTGAAGAAGTTTATGAAGGTTCCCGTGCTGAATCTTTATGCCTGAAAGCACAGGATTATCTTTCACAAGTCAATGTGCTTGGAATGTTTGTTCATTAGGAACAAAATGGATAAATTACTCTGATATTCAGCCTTGAGCTCCTGCATGTGGGTGGGAGATTTGAATAATGCAGGCTGGAAAGGACCTCAGGAGGCCTCCAGTCCAACCTCCTGCTCAGAGCAGGGCCGGTTCTCGTGTCAGACCAGGCTTCTCAGGGCTTTAGCCAGTCTGAGCTTGGAACTCTCCAAACCCAGAAACTGCACAACTTCTCTCAGTAACTTGTTCATCATCTGGGCTGTCCTCATGGTGAAAAACACGTCTCCTTAAGCCTGGACAGAAGCATTTTTACATTATACTAGGCAGAATACAAAACTTGTCAAGGCCTCCCGTAGTTTTGATCTAAGTTTGAAGTT
>NW_009743816.1:0-468 GCF_000703405.1 Apaloderma vittatum | reverse complement strand
CTTTCCCAGTGGTATGTAGTAAGATCATCTCCTTTTTAAACATCTTTTCTTGCAGAGGTTTTGGCTGTGGCTCCTGAAGCTGGATCTGATGTACCGTTCTTGTGCTAAATGCTGGTCACTGTTGAAGGTTCAATTTTTGAACCACCCTGATGGGTGGAGTTTTGCTTTTTGTTGGAAATCACCACCATTTCCAGCAAGTAGTTGGCTGTCCAGGATTTAAGAGAGAATCGGACTCTCTTCATAAACATGTAGGTAAAGTTGAGCCTTGAACCCTCTCTCTAACCTCTTATTTCTGATCCTCCATAGTCCCCCTTCTCCACTATCAGCTGAGACACCTCCAGCCTCCCTTTGACCTGTCCCTGGGTTGGTCAAGGTTTCTAACAGGTGTTTGGTGAGGACACATTTTCATTAATGGGCAGGGCTTTTGTGAAGGGCTTCTCAGTCATTGGAAATCAGCCCTGACCTGAG
>NW_009743815.1:0-447 GCF_000703405.1 Apaloderma vittatum | reverse complement strand
AGCACCTTTTTGCTTAGCTCAGTCTGGAATTTCTCATGTTGCAAATTCTGTCTTATTCTACCACTGTTCAGCTCTAAGAGCCTGGCTCTTAGTTATATCTTTCCATTAGGTAGCTGTAAGCCAGCAGGACTCTTCTACAGGTTGAGAAACTGTCTCTGCCTTACCTTGTACATCATGGTGCTTTCTCACTGTTCTCCATGCCCTTTCAGCTCTTCAAATTACAACAAGCCTTCTCCAGATCATCAGGTTTGAAGATCTCCTTGCAAGGTTATTTTGTTGGGAAAACCACTCTCGTCCCATTTGACCAGGTGGATCCTACTTTTCTCATCAGTCCTTGTTCCTCAGGAAGGGCCCTGTGGTTAGAGAAGCCAAAGTGTTCCCTGTGACACCAGCCACGCAGTCAGGTGTCCCTTCCTCCTTCAGCAGCAGGATAAAGAACACCAACAG
>NW_009743814.1:0-467 GCF_000703405.1 Apaloderma vittatum | reverse complement strand
GTTTCAGCAGTCTTTTAAAATCTCCTAGTAAAGTTTCACCCATGTTGTTTCCACTACGAGTATTAGCCAGTACGATTACCGGCATCCAGGCTTTTCTGCAGTAAGTTGCTACCTGCAAAAAGTAAAAGTCAGTCAGTCACACAAACACTGCACATTTGAAAAATGTTTAAAGCCTTGCTCCAAAGCCTTTAAGTTATTAGTCCAAAGCAGTCAAACCAGAAATAAATATTTCTGACACATCAGGGTTGACTGTTTCTATTCTACAGTGCCTAGGACAACAAATACCACAACGTTATGGACACAGTAGTAGAAAAGTAACAGAACTTTGAAGGACATAAGGTAGGCAAATCTCAGTGTTGTTTTGGAACAACAAAATCCAAATGTCTGCTCATCCTTCACCTACCATTTTAATAAAATGACAAACACTTCTGAATTAACACTGCGAGTACTTAATGTATTTTGAAACA
>NW_009743813.1:0-468 GCF_000703405.1 Apaloderma vittatum | reverse complement strand
ACCAGTGCTTGCTCCTCTCTCTGCGCTTCTGGGTGCCCTCCCAACGGGAGGTGGGCACGGAGGGACACGAGGAGGCTCACACAAACCTCACCCTGACGTCGTGTCACCACCGTGTGCCCGTCTGTGTCCAGAGCTCGGTTACTCAGGCAGGCAAATGGACAGGCAAATCCACTGAAGTTTCTCTGCAGGAGCAGCCCACGTGCACGTTCCATGGTAAATCCAGGGCATTCTTCACAGTTCTGTCACCCCCACTAACGAGTCACTGGGTTACGACGAGGAGTCCTTTGTGCGGGACACAGAGATCACGGATGTAAAACCAGAGAAGCCGTGTGTTAATACACGAGGCAGGGCCAGTTTGAAAGGTGGGCACGAGGTTTCAGAACTACCAAATACTTTGCCACAAGCAAGCGACCAGAGGCTCACGACCCAACACATCAGCGACTACAGCCCTGCTAACGCCAAGTCTTC
>NW_009743812.1:0-452 GCF_000703405.1 Apaloderma vittatum | reverse complement strand
GCCACTCCTGCCCCAGTCCCTTGCCTTCTCCTTCCTTCACCACCTCTCCAGTGTCACCCTCACCACTTCCCTTACATTTTATCTTGTCAGTTGTTGTGGAAACACTTGTGTCTTCTGCTAGTTTCATCTCCTGTTCCTTTCCAAACCAGGCATTAAAACCAAATTTGAATTTGGCCTACTTTGAGTTTCACTCTCCAGGGGCTGCATTTCATTTTAAAAACACCCATCACAGTGTTGCCTGCTGGAGGCAACAGGTTACTGCATGTAGTGTCCAACAGCACACAGCTTGTCACTTGAAACTTCCGAACGCTGAGCCGTTGGCAATGTACAGAATCACAATGATTCGACCTCTAATCTCGCAGGAGGAAGCGAAATACTACATTCATCACCCTTTGCCACACAGATCACGACAGCTTTTCACTGCGCACTGCAGTGAAAGTGAGTGGGTTTAG
>NW_009743811.1:0-454 GCF_000703405.1 Apaloderma vittatum | reverse complement strand
GCCTGTGCTTCCAGATGGGGAAATGGAACTGAAGTGAGCAGGGGTTTGAGTGGACTGACACTCTAAGTCACATAAGGTCAGTGTACATGGGATGAGAAATTTAAATGTGATCAAGTAATTCATGTTTGTTCCCTCCTGTGCTAAAGATGGTTGCATTTGGTTTTCAGTCTGGATAGCAGGAAGTGCTCTGAAAGAGAAAACCAGACAAAAAAGACTAGTAATAGTTTTACAGTCCTCTGCAATTTAAGTGGAAGCATTGCATTGTGAGATTGAGTGGTGTGGTTAAACACGTTTATTCTGTGCAAGATAATGTTTGCTTACAAAGCAGGTATTTGACTTTTGTCTGTTCAACAATGGTCTTTTCCTTTTAACCAGGGAATGCCCAGAAAATTACAAGTGACTTATTCACTGGACCAAGGCATTTACAATGTTGTTCAGTGTAAAACAAAGTGCA
>NW_009743810.1:0-457 GCF_000703405.1 Apaloderma vittatum | reverse complement strand
AAAAAAAAAAAAAAGTATTACTAGCCAATCGTTTCCTCCAATACACATACATATACCATCCTCCAATACACATACGTATACAACAACATTTAAAAGTGCATCAAGATGAGTAGAAGTTCAAAGAAAGTCTATCAAGTTTAGAGTCACCCATCAGATACCCACTGTGTTTTCTGGAGGTATGAAGATAAGAATACACATCTGGAATACAGTCAAGACAAAGAAGGAAGTTTTAAAAATAGACATAAATCACACATGCTGACATTGGCTCAACAGTTTCATTTTGACTATTACAGCGAGATAAGTTATTATTAAGGAACATTTACTTTTTCTTCTACTGGGAACCTCTACTGCATAAAGACTGTATTTCATAAGAACCGATTTGCATTGCAGTTACAGTGCTGGGTACCACAGGCTTTATGCTCCACAAATCTCATGGTTACAGTGCAGTTTGAAAAAA
>NW_009743809.1:0-465 GCF_000703405.1 Apaloderma vittatum | reverse complement strand
ACTGGAAAGCAACTTTGCAAAAAGAGACCTGATGGTCCTGGTGGGTGACATGTTGAATGTGAGTCATCAGTGTGACTTTGCAGCAAAGGTGAGCAACCCTACCTTGGGCAGAAGGAGCTTAGCCAGCAGGTCAAGTGATTTTTTCACTATTCAACACTTGCAAAACTGTGTTTAGAGAACTGTGTCCTGGTTTGGCCTTGCCAATACAAGAAAGACACTGACCTATTGGAGTGAGTCTGGTGAAGATTGCCTGAGCAGACCCACGGCTGGATTGGCTGTTCTAACCAGCTCTGCTTGGAGTGGGGCCTTGGCCTGGGTGACCTCCAGCCTGCATGAGTCTACAGTTCTGTCTTGCAGAATTTGCACCAGTTGAGAATTTCCTATCCAGTGTGTGCAAACCCTTAAACTAGATTGGCTGTGCCATGAGACTATGGCCTCATTTTCTTTAGCTTGGCTGCTATGACT
>NW_009743808.1:0-467 GCF_000703405.1 Apaloderma vittatum | reverse complement strand
GGAGCACCAGGAAGAGCCCAGGGACCACCAGGAAGACCATATTGACCACCAAGAAGACACTACAGATCACCAGGAGGACCCCAGGGACCACCAAGGAGGAGGGAAACCCGATGTGACAAGGAGCTCCCAAAGCCAAGAAAGGGTGACTGTGAGTGGGCATCACGCAAAAGTAACGACACAACAGCTGGAGCAGCCCCAGAGGGGGAACCGGGAACCGGGGGATGCGGGGACGACGGAAATAAAAAAGGGGAAGTGCAGGGTCAAACCTTCAGGCAGCGCTGCTGAGCTCGGGGTTCAAGGGAACCACGATATCAGGGAGCCCAGAAACTACAAATTTGAGTCTCTGCCCTCAGTTTCGTAGAGAATCGGGGGTGAGGACCCTCAGAGCCTAAACCAGAGCAAACGCAGCAAGAATCCGGAGCTTCCCTGGAAGGAAAAGAAAACGGAACATCCGTGTAAAAAAAAAA
>NW_009743807.1:0-465 GCF_000703405.1 Apaloderma vittatum | reverse complement strand
CTGCCGCTGAATGGGGTGGGATGGTTTGCCCTTCCCAGCCAAAGCAGCCTCCGACTGCTGCGTAGGGGATCAGCAGGTAATTAGGCAGAAACTAATTTTCCTGGTGCCTCCCCGCGGTGAAGCTCTGCTGCGGGCAGCAAGGAGGGTGTGATCCCCCTCAGCTTGAGAGGTTTCAGAGCTTGTAGTCACGAGGCACAGAGCTTTTAGAAGGAGAAATCCCATATTTGAGATGAGTGATGGTGTCACCAGCAAGTCCCTCTGCAAAACAGGGACTTGAAAGAGTCTGGTCTGGTCTCCAAAAAGGCCCAAACCTCCTATGGATCCTCTGCAGGGGCTCTGGATGCTGAGAGACGGAGCACTGTGAGCCTTGCTGCTCTTTAAACATCTCTGAAACGTTACCCTTCGGTGTGCCTGGAGCTGGGCAACAGCCTCGCTGGCCCGGCTTGGTGGCGAGGAGGGATTCCC
>NW_009743806.1:0-466 GCF_000703405.1 Apaloderma vittatum | reverse complement strand
AAAGTGTTAGTCTCAGTAGGTTGTGTAAGTGCTTGGTGAAAGATTAGGAAGAAAGAAACATCTTCTTTATCAGCACTCTGCTCCTTTTTTCTACTGTGCCTTTATCGCTTCTGCATGCTTTGTTCCTGGTATCCCAAGAAAATGTTTGCCAGGCCTTTATGCATTTTTTTTCTAATGTCTGAAGAAAAGCAGATGGAAGGCTTCCTTCACAGCTCTAATTGCTTCTGAATCAACATTGCCCTAGGCACTCCTTGTTTATCACGGGGAGATGGAGATGGGAAGTATTGCAGACAGTGAGATTAGAGGCTGTGGTGAAATGATTGGAAGTTGATAGCCATTTGCCAAGCGCCTGTCAGTTCTGCTTAACGCCATGTATAAGGCTGGTAACTTCCTGCCCTGGGCTGCTCGGGAGTTTTCTGCACTTGGTATCTAACAGCAGTGCCTCATATATATATAAAATATATAT
>NW_009743805.1:0-461 GCF_000703405.1 Apaloderma vittatum | reverse complement strand
GTATCTGAACTTGGAGTTAAATCTCACTTAAGCTCTTACGTCTATCCAGTGAAGAGTCAATGTGCCACGACCTTGGATTTACAACAAAATACATGCTCTGGCCCCTTGTCTAAGCTGTTCACCACAGAAATAGCAGAAGCTCCATTAAAAAATGCTTCTCTTTCAAAATCAAACCGCACCCTGAGTCAGCACTAACTAACAAAATGTGCATATCTCTTTTTCTCAGGTCAGTTTACGGTCCATTCCCCTAACAATGTTGTCATCCAGGCTGTTGGAGAAGATGCCATCCTGCCTTGCTACATCTCTGCCCCTAGCATCCCTGTCAGCCTCACCGTCCAATGGGTGCTTATTAGACCTCTGAAGAGGATAGAAATCAGTTCCTTTAATGGAAGAACTGAGGTGGAAAGTCAAGGGAAGAACTACAAGGGTAGAACTGAGTTTTTCGTGTCCCAGGTCAGGAG
>NW_009743804.1:0-466 GCF_000703405.1 Apaloderma vittatum | reverse complement strand
GATTTCTCCCCGACCAGCCCTCTAGCCTGTCTAGGATCTTTGGCTAAAAGAAGATGACAGCTATGTTCAAATAACACGCAAGAACTTACAACTTTCAGTGATATTAATCCATTTTTTCCCCATTTACCACTCCATTACCAAGGAAAAAGTTAGCTTTCTTTCTTCCTTAGTTGGTACTGCTTGACCACTGGATGCAAATTATTCGACATTGCTTAACACAAGTCAGTCTCTGAAAACTGGTCACTTGAGCTGCAGGCTCCCAAGTAATCCAACTCTGATCCCTAAGGGCTCTCGTTTTCTTTGCCCCTGAATTAGCCCAGTCCCTGAGACAGATGCCACACAAATCTTGATGAAGGAAAAGACCTATTGTGCTGTGGGGAAAACTCGTTTTTTGCCCTAAAACAGTTCAAAACACATAATCACTAAAAATAATAATAAAAAAATAAATTAAAAATAAAAATAAAAA
>NW_009743803.1:0-466 GCF_000703405.1 Apaloderma vittatum | reverse complement strand
TACAGCGCTGCCTTCACTAGGCCCCGCACAAGTGGCCGTTCTTACACATCCAAACCAAAAGCAACAACTCACTGGCATAGTTAATCAACTATTATTACAGGGCAGCTTTATTCCTCCCACTAAGTCCTTTCTGAGTGCAACTTGGGAAGGGCTGCGTGACCACTGGGGACAGCAGGACCGGAATAGCCAGGGCTGCGCGGTGCAGACAGTGCCAATGCTCTCTCCCCAGTATAAACACACGGAAGCCAGTAAGTCTTGTGCAGGATAAACCTCTACACCATCAAGTAATGAAGAGCTTTAAGCAGCTGTTGCAAGCTCTTCTGAAGTGTAACTACATGCAGGGGATTCATACCGCTCCTTCCTCACACACCCGAGGTAGGAGTTCTCCTTCGCCGCAGGTACAAAGCCTGGAGCTGCAACCCCGGCGCCCGGCCCTGGGCTGCTCGGCAGCCGTACCCACAGGAAC
>NW_009743802.1:0-463 GCF_000703405.1 Apaloderma vittatum | reverse complement strand
ATAGGAGAGGTGCTCCAGCCCTGTGACCATCTTCGTGGTCCTCCTTCAGACCTGCTCTAGTAGGACTATGTCTTTGCAATTCCAGGGGCATTGCAAAGGTGAACACAGTATCCCAGGTGGAGTCTTAGAAGGATATCATTCTACACAGACATGATATATTTCCTAGCAGTTTACAATACTGAAATTGATCATTGTTTAAATAAATGTTCATATATTATTGTTGAAAGAAGTATTTGGGATGAATAATTGCTATTGAACTCTACCGAGATACTATGAAGAAACAATTATACACGACCTACAAGGAGAGTTGTCAAGATAGAGAAAAGACAATTGATTCACACCTCTGCTAATACTTGTAACACAAATATCTTTGAAGTTAAATCTAGCTAAATTTCATTTGTAAAAGTGTAACCTTATGCCCACTTTTTGGTAATTAAGTGTACAATGAACATGTGAATCTTCA
>NW_009743801.1:0-464 GCF_000703405.1 Apaloderma vittatum | reverse complement strand
AAAGTAATTGTGTAAGTTTTTCCTCTGGATTTTTTGCAGGTATGGTTTAATGAAAAAATGTTTGACAGCACTTTCTGTTTTTACACTGGATATAAAATTCCAGTGTGCAAAACTGTGGAAGAGTATTGTGAATACATTCAGTCACTCCCTGCCATGGACAGCCCAAAGGTCTTTGGTCTCCATCCTAATGCTGATATTACGTAAGTAGATCTCAACGTATGATCTCTGAAAGCAGAGACCTTTTCTTTTAGTGTTTGGAAACAAATCCCTATCAAATGCTTAACTGAAGTATATTTCTCTTAGAAAGCCTAGGATTCATGTGAATTTCACTACTGAAGTGGAACACTTGATGTGTATGTGCATATGATGGATATACATGCAATATCTTCAGCTCTCTTTTACATGTTCTTTTAAAGCAGTCAGAATTCTCATTACTTAGTCCTCATGGGTTTAGATTTTTTTTT
>NW_009743800.1:0-466 GCF_000703405.1 Apaloderma vittatum | reverse complement strand
TCCTGGCTCAGCTCCTGGGTTTGTAACAGCACCGTGTTGAAAAGGCAAAGGGTCACGAGTTTGGCCGAGAAGGAAGCCCAACAGCCCGTCCCTGGGAACAGCGTCCAGGAGCCGGCAGGACTAACAGACGGAGCCAGGCTTTCCTCCAAACAAGCGGTACGTGCACTTTCGTTTTTTCTCCCTTTTCTGTCTGAAAAAAACCAAGGTTTCTCACTGCGGGTCAAAGCCTGAGGAGAACGATGTGCTAAAACTTTCTTTGGAAAATAAACGTGGCAAAAAATTCCTCTGCCTGACAGAAGAGACTGCAGGAGAAAGGGAGAGACTTCCAGGAGCGCTCTCCAGCCTGCTTGGAGAAGGTGGAAGGAGAGAGCGCGCTTGGGATTAGCGATGCTTGAGCCCAACCTTGCAAAGTCTCTGCTCCATCTCTGCCAAACGGGCAAACTCGTGACCCTTTGCCTTTTCAACA
>NW_009743799.1:0-464 GCF_000703405.1 Apaloderma vittatum | reverse complement strand
TGGAGTGGGAAATAGACGTGTTAAATATTACTCTCTGCCTATACGTTAGGCACCTAAACACAGTCAACAAAATTAGCTGGAATGGGTAAATTTAATAAAGGCATATTTCCCTTTTCGTGTGCTAGATTAATTTTCTGTGAGGTCAACAGTCAGATGAGTACCTGGAGAGGGGAGGGAAAGGGAAAGAAGGGGAGTAAATGTTCCCTTTGCATGATGACAAGCTGTTAGGTTGGCTCAGCTTCATCCCAAAAGTACAGCAGCGCTGAAGAATTCGTTGAAATTTTTTAACCGAAGCTGCATGCAGAAGATGTGGGGTTTCATTTGAACTAAGCTTTTCATTGAAAAATGTCAGCTTTTCACAGCATTTCCATTTTTGTTGTCACTGAAGAACTGAGTACTAGAAAATAAATGGAAAAGAAAATATTTGAGCTGGAAGCTGAAATATTTTGGTTTTGAAGGGTTAC
>NW_009743798.1:0-465 GCF_000703405.1 Apaloderma vittatum | reverse complement strand
TTTAGCCCCGCCGCAGTAAGTTCTTCCCTGTGCGGGCGGTGAGGCGCTGGCTCAGGCTCTGCAGAGCAGCTGGGGCTGCCCCTCGCTGCGAGCGCTCAGCACCCGCTGGTGGGGCTGGGAGCGACCTGCTCTGGCGGGAGATGTCCCTGCCCAGGCGGGAGCTGGGCCGAGGGGGCTGCTCAGGCCCTTCCAACTCAACCACTCCTGATTCTCTCGGAGTGGTTCCCCACTATTATTTCTTTAGAATTTGTGCTGTGACTTTTCTCCGTGCTTCGAGCTTTCCTTACGGGACACAGCAGTGCACTCCCTGACACGATGCTTCATTTTAATCTCCTGAAGGAAGCAAGGAAAACCAGCAGTGAGCACACTCCAGATATTGACTGGCAAAATGAAAATCCCAAGGGAAAAAAAAAATTCCTGAGGCTGAGGAAAAAGGGGTTCACAGAATGTTGGGGGTTGGAAGGG
>NW_009743797.1:0-463 GCF_000703405.1 Apaloderma vittatum | reverse complement strand
TACCCACATAATAGTATTTTGATTCCTGATAGCTTCTTAAAATAATAACATCTGAAATCATTACTGCTCACAGCACAAAATAACAGCTTTCATTGGTCTATGTTTAATATAAGCAATCAATAGTGCCAGTCAGGTAATCTCTTGAAATGCTAGACAATTTTAGCAAATAATCAAATCGTTTATTGATAGCAGCTGCAGTTTTGTTCTGCCTAAAATCTAACCATAAGCCTTCAGGCTAACAAACCATTTCCACGTAGACCATTCTCTCATGTCTTAATTTTAGTCATTTTGGTTGCAGAGCAACTTGATCTTCAGCGAGGACTGGATGATATATTTTACATCTTCCTTTGGAAGGTAGAGAAAGAATAGAAAAAAAACTTCCTCCAGACAAACATAAAGTCTACGCTTTTTGGAAGAAGAACAACGTCACCTGTTCAGAGCTCAAATCCTCACTGACATTCAG
>NW_009743796.1:0-455 GCF_000703405.1 Apaloderma vittatum | reverse complement strand
GAGTTTTTCAGGACAATAATGATTCTCCAGCAACTCTTAGGTAGCCTTTTGGTGTGTAAGCTTACATTTAGATACTTGTTACTTAATAATCTAAAGCTAATGACTATGTAAAATTATTTCAAGCTGATCAATTAGGTGATAGCCCAATGGCAGTTTTACACCTAAGTGTAAAAGTGTGCTAGAAAGATAAGAACATATTAGGTGGAGAACACATTAAAGAATACCGTACGGCCTAAAGGTGTGCCTAAAAAGGGGTAGAGAAGAGGGAGAATGACATGCTTGGCGAGGGAAAGACACTCACAAAATGAGGAACTCCTCAGACTGGTCTGGGCAAAGGTAACTGGCAGGTAATATTTTAAGGTATGCAGATTCCCAAAGACTGTGGAGAGCAAAACGGGGAACTGGGATTCATTCGCTTTCACAGAATGTGAAGTAGGGGAAACCCAGAGATAGTT
>NW_009743795.1:0-465 GCF_000703405.1 Apaloderma vittatum | reverse complement strand
GGAAGACGAGAAGTGCTGGTGAGGAAGTAGAGATGATGCATTGTGGAGAACAGCGCATCCTCTCCAGAGCCCGTACAAAACCCATTCACCACTTGGTATTTCAGCCACGTCCCCTGATCCTCTTAGAGATTTAGAGAACAATCCGAGCAGCTTCAGGCCTGGAAGGTCCATATCCTGAGAAACATAGCCAGCTACAGGCTCTGCCTTATTCTGAGAAGAATTAATTCAAACGCAGATTTCTTAAGGATTTGAATTTTATATGTGATTGTGGAGAAAAGCCCCCAGTTTGGTCCATGATGCTCTGCCCCAGAAATCCCTGCTGAAGGATGCTACCTTTCCTGGAGAACTCTTAAGAAGAGTACATCTATACGCTGGTGGTTGGGTTGCATGAAGATGCCTGTGTCTCTTGTTGCAGGAAATGAACGCCCTGCGCGGGCAGGTGGGTGGAGAGATCAGCGTGGAGAT
>NW_009743794.1:0-465 GCF_000703405.1 Apaloderma vittatum | reverse complement strand
CCCATGTCTTTGGAAGCTGCAGAAGCTGTCCCTGGGGGTCATCACACCAGGACAACATGTTGTCTCACAAGATGGGAGAAGTCTCACAAGTTGTCTCACTTTTCCTTGGGAAAGAGATGTTTGATTCAAGTGACTAGAAGTACGTCTTCCTAGGGCACTTGGGACACAACAAGGAGCAATCTGATAAAACTCTGCAATATGCTGTTATTCTGGCACAGAAGCCATTGCTACCAGCTCCCAAGGGAGTGTTTGCAACCAGTCCCACCTCAGCCACCGCAGGTCCTGCGTAACTGAAAGGATGGCCAGGAGAAGGCCTGGTAGCCTACAAGTACTGCCAGAGGGATTTTACAAAGTTTTCAGGCAAGGATAGAGGAGAAGCGTTTCCACCATTTCTCTACTTGCACAGCTGTGCAGGGATTGGTACATCTGGCCTCTTGTCTTGCAGTAAACTTCTTGCCCTTATGT
>NW_009743793.1:0-465 GCF_000703405.1 Apaloderma vittatum | reverse complement strand
TACCCAAGGGAGCCCCGGTAGCCCCCGTAGCCTCCCAAGCCAAAGGAGCTCCCATAGCCACGGGAGAACCCGTAACCAGAGGAGCCTCCCAGGCCCAGGGAGCTCCCGTAACCCCCAGAGCCTCCCAAACCAAACGAGCCACCAGAAATCCGTGAGCTCCCGTAGCCCAAAGAGCCCCCATAGACCCCATAGCCCCCCAAGCCAAAGGAGCCCTGGGAGCTTCGGGAACTGAAGGAACTCCCCAACCAGGCTGGGCCTGATGATCCCACAACGCTCTCCTGAGGAAAAGAGCTGAGGATGGGGCCCGGCACTGTCACCACAGCTGGCGGGGGGAAGATCACTGCTCTGGAGTCAGGGCATTGCTGCACACAAGGCTCGTTGTAACTCTCGGCGATCGGCTGAGGGCACGTCACCCCCCAGGGTCTGTAGGACTCGCTGGAGCAAGACATCCTGCTTGTGATGGCT
>NW_009743792.1:0-464 GCF_000703405.1 Apaloderma vittatum | reverse complement strand
GGGTCTATGGAAAACAAGACATGAGATGCATTCAAGTACTATACTGACTATTTCTTAGCAAATGAATTGAAGGAAAATCACTCTATTTTCCAAAAGCTGAATTAAGCTGAAAAACAATGTTTAAACAAGGAATAATGGCATCACACAGCCACTCAAAAAAGATGTGATGATGATTTCCAGACCAAGCAGGCCATTGAGTTACATATAGATTTCCAGAGAATAAATGTGATTTCATTCCCCAACAGGGAAGAGACCTGATGAATTATTAGAACAACTGTAGAAATCCAAGTTTACAAGGGCATTTGGACCAGATGATATTGACAGGTATCTCTGAAGAAAACCTTTTGCATACTTTGAAGTGTCTGAATTTAGAACAAATGTCATTCACTTTACACATGGCAAATAACAGTATTAATCAGCTGAAATGCTCATCAACCCACAAAGAATATACAGCTCAAGACATA
>NW_009743791.1:0-463 GCF_000703405.1 Apaloderma vittatum | reverse complement strand
AGATTATCTTTATAATATAGAAACATGTTGAAGCTCTGTTTTATACCATCTAGCCGAAGAGCTTCTGTTTACAGGAGTGGGAATTCCGTACCTTGCAGATTTTTCTCCACACTTTGAAATCTTGAGACGGACAATGAACGTGGAGGAAATCCAATAGTCCTCTTGTCAAATGGTGGCCCGGCGTACCAGGGTTACAATAATATGGAATAACAACTGCTAGATTTATTTTGACTACACAGCTATCCTACTCTGTATTTTAACGTATTCTCTAAGAGGCAACTCTTAAGTGCAAGTTCCATAAGGTGTATTGGGTCAGAAGTGTTAAATTCCCAGGTACTAGGTGGTGTTTATGAAGAAATGTGCAGTGGAACAGTGTAGAAGCAGAAACATTTAAACAGATTCAATTTCCAGGGAATGCTCTGCCTATCCAAGAGACCCATTTTTTCAGAGTTGACCTCAAATA
>NW_009743790.1:0-464 GCF_000703405.1 Apaloderma vittatum | reverse complement strand
TCCACCCCCAGCCTGTCCAACTTCTTCATGGCAGATGGGAATTGTGAATTTTTGAAAATCCCAATATAATGTCCTTTTTAAAAGGCACAGAATGTCACTTTGAAACTTTTGCATAGTTTCTTTCTTTACCAGGCTATCAAGCACTAGACTGATGTAAAAACAGTGATAGTTGAGTAGTCCGATTTAGAAAATTAAAATACCAAACTGTACCATGCATGAAACCAGGAGATTCATGATTATTTTTCTCATTCGACAGAGAAGTACTGGGTAACATGGCATGGCATACTAAAAGCATTGAGCTTTTTTTGGAACTACGACGTAAGAATATTTCTCCAAACTGAGGTTTTACAAATTCTGCGCTTTACAGTTGGTTTATATCCTCGAAACTTTTTGTTCAAGAGTTTAAAAACAGTAAGAACATCTTGATTGTAAAGTTCATGTATCTATCTTTGCTATTAATACAT
>NW_009743789.1:0-458 GCF_000703405.1 Apaloderma vittatum | reverse complement strand
CACCCAAAACCAACTTCACTTTCCAACTTTCACAGAGAACACGGCTATGACAATTTAATTTCTCAGAGGAAAAAGAGATGAAAAAGTTTGAATGATTTCCCAAGTAATCACTGCTAAGTTATCCTTACTATTTTTCAACCAGCGGCAGAATAGCAGAATTTATGTTATTATAGTACGGCCTATAAAACTGCAATAAGATAAGGAATATGTCAGTACATGTCTCCACAATCTGACTTCATTCTCAATCCCTCTTCCACCAAAATCCATAACTAAAAAAGGGGGCTGTACATGGGCAGAGTGAGGAGTAATGCAGATTGAAATAAAATTAAGTCTGCAAACATGTTTCATTGTTTAAACAACCGTATTGGCTTCCCTTGATTGGTTCAAGATGGTTTTAACACAGATCAAGATCTTTGACTACTCTGTGATTATCTGAGAAGAATGATACTCGGTAGTAA
>NW_009743788.1:0-462 GCF_000703405.1 Apaloderma vittatum | reverse complement strand
TAGGAAAGGGCCACAGGGAGATGAAATTCCTTGCAGGCAGCCCTAACCTGAGCACTCAGGGCCATAGCATTGGCTGTCTTCTTGGAAACTTGGTGTCCTAGATATAGTTATGTATATACTAACAATATGCATGTGTTTGTAAAAACAGAGAGTTAGCCTATCTAAGTCCAGCTCAACTCCATGAATAGGATACTGATTTTTATTTATAGCCTTGAATGTATGTAGGTGCATATCTAATTCTAGCTCACCATAAACGGAATAGAAAGTTTTATTTATAGATATGTGTACAGCATGTTCATCTCTTGAATTGTTCCTCGACAAGACTGACAGCTGACAGCTCTGACCAGCTTGACAAGGTGCTTTTGGATAGACTTCCCAATATTGAAGATTAACAGCCAAACTCTCCTCTTTTTTACATAGATGAAAGGGTCAGATAATCAGGGTGTAAGTAATTTATGAAAA
>NW_009743787.1:0-463 GCF_000703405.1 Apaloderma vittatum | reverse complement strand
TGCTAACACTGTCATTACGTGTTGTTTTACAGTGTTACTTCCTCGGCTGCTCTTCTTCCAATGGTTCAAAGCCCGTTTAATTACACTGATTTGCCACGTTAGGCTGATCCATATCTGATGTGAGCTTTGTCCTTCCCTCACACCAAGAAAAGGACCTTTCAGGTGTCTGTGCTGGTGACCTTCTCTGACAACTCAATGCGATGGGTGAGGCTCTGGGCACACTTGGGCTTTTGCCACATGCGTTTGGCGAGTCGACTGTTTGCGTCTCAGTTTCTGGCTGTGCGAGTGCAAATAAGGACTTGGGGGTGGGGAGGTTGATCTGAAAGAAGTCTACCTGCTTTCTCTATTTATACAGGTAGTAGGTTCGTGACCGACTGGTTGGCAAGCAGCGTTGCAGACAAGGGCCGTGGGGTCCTGGTGGGCAACGAGTTTTTTATTTTTATTTTTAGGGGTTGGAAGGGAC
>NW_009743786.1:0-460 GCF_000703405.1 Apaloderma vittatum | reverse complement strand
TGCACTAGTGGAACTCAGAGCAAAGCGCTGGAACTTGGCTAAATTGTATGCTTTGTTTCTTCCAAAATAGATAAATCAAAACACATCCTGTGTGAGCTGGTTTCAGTTCAGCATTTCACAGTCAGTGCGGTTAAGTAGGCAGCTGAACTAACCCACACAAGAGATGTCAGATCTTGTCTTACAAACTAACGTTTCCAAGTTGAATTTATCAAAAGCACTTCTTACTGTTATGGTCCAAACAGCACAGGTGTTTGTTGTCATTCATAAAAGAAATCCTCAGAGAGAAAAATCTCAGTAACTTGTGGATTGAAGGAAAGAAATTAAAAGTCCCAAACTCTCTGTGACAACTTGAACCCACGAGACTGATAAAACGTTGGCTGCTACGGACCTGGCTCACAGAGAGCTGGCTTAATGTCTCCAGCACTCTCACAAATCATAGAATGTGGCTTTCAGTCTCAAA
>NW_009743785.1:0-461 GCF_000703405.1 Apaloderma vittatum | reverse complement strand
GAATAAGAGTGAGGAATTTGGTGTTATTACTATGTATTGCCTCAGTCTTGATGGAAACACGAGAGGATTATCTCTTTATTAACATGCCTGTTGGGCAGAAGAGGAAATATTCCTGGTGTTGTTCTGTGTAACACCCAATTTTCCAAAGAAGCAAATTAAACGCTCCTTTTCCAAAGGTGAGAGTTAGCAAAGGAAGAACAGAAATCTAATTTCTTGAGCAATGACACCCAAGTCTGTGACAAGGGAGAAATACTATAGATGGGGTTTTTGTAGGTAGTGGCCAGGCTGTGGCTAAGCCTGGGAGAAAAGTGATGCTATTTTCATATTTTAGGGAGAGTCAAGTGCTGTGGTAAGTTGTAATAGGTAAGTGGATAGAAAAATTTGTGGAGATAATTCAAGACTCCTTCCACATAACACTTTAAAACATGTATTGTGTGCCCTAAGTCTTTTTATAAAGGTTT
>NW_009743784.1:0-463 GCF_000703405.1 Apaloderma vittatum | reverse complement strand
AACCTGGGAATTCTTTTGCTTTCTGCATTTGCATGGAGAGATTTTTCTCCACAAATTAGTGTTAAAATTTGTGACCGATCTTCTGAGCCTCAGACTGTACTGTCCAGGTTGTATGAACACTTTTGTTTAAACCTTTTTTCAAATTTGGATCGGGTTTATAACACCCTTTCTTTACCATGCTACAGAAAATAAGCGTGAAGAACCAGTAGCAGGGAAGGTTTGCAACACCACAGACATCTCTGCACAAGGTCAGTTTCCTATACACACTGTAAAGTTACGTTACTGTGTTGGGGATAAATGCACGGAGATGTATTCTCTCAGGGGTAGAGGAATCAGAATATGTGTTCATCGAACAGAACCTCCTTTTTCAGGGTAGCTAGTGGAGTAACAGACAAGCAACAGGAAGCAAAATCTGATCTGGACAGACATCCTGGCTGTGCTGCCATTCAGAGAGACCTGGACA
>NW_009743783.1:0-462 GCF_000703405.1 Apaloderma vittatum | reverse complement strand
TTTTTTGCATGTTTTGCCCGGTAGCTGCAATGGACACACAACTGTGAGCTTTACAAATAACCTTTCTTTCACCTCAAAACAAGCAGCTGTCACCTCTGAGAGCTGCTTACCCCCACCACGTAAGCAAAGGATTGCTGGTTATTGATTCCATTAATCACAAACCCAGACTGTGAATAAAACGTCATCCTAATGTGCTGACAACTGCTGTTGAGCTTTTTTTTTAAAAAGGAGGCTATTTTCAGGGGTAGAGAGGGATTAGAGGGGGACTGCAATCACGATAACATAAGAACTGAAAGTCAACATGCAACTATTGCTAGTGCTTAACTGAACTGCAAAACAGGTTTCGTGCTAGGAAATAGCTCCATCTCCTGTTCTGCACCAGGAATTTATCAAAATCCTCGTTAAAAAACATAAACCCACTCCTCAGGTGCTGTTCTAGAGTCTCTGCAAAGAGAAAATAAA
>NW_009743782.1:0-463 GCF_000703405.1 Apaloderma vittatum | reverse complement strand
CAGCAGAGAAGCTGCAGACTTTGGGTTTATAAACGGCTTTTATCTGGATGTTAAAGAGCTTGTTATATTAATATAAAGGTAGGCTTAGTTAACTGTCACAGGCTTAGCAGCAGTTTAGTGTTTTGTTGGTCCATCAAGATGTGATACTCTAGGAGTGCTTGGATATTCTCTCAGTGTGTTAGGTGGACAATTCAGTAACACTAGCCTGAAGGGCATGGGGTTTGTAGATTGGCCTCACACCCCAGTGGTCCAGCTGTGTAAGCCTAAGAGTTACTTTTTTTCTTTTTTCCTGGGGGGAAAAGGAAGAATGGGTCCCAGCACCCAAAGAGATCAGTTACCAAAATCAATTGTGTCACAAAAATGTCTGTTCTGGGTGATGTTGGATTTGGAATATGATTTCTGCTCCTCTCTTGTCTCTCAAGGGCATTCAGGGATTTAAGATTGACAAAGCTGGGGCAGTGAC
>NW_009743781.1:0-461 GCF_000703405.1 Apaloderma vittatum | reverse complement strand
TTAAAGTGTTCAAAGATGCTATAATGCTCATGCTTGATATAAACTTTAAGACATACTATGATCGAGACCTTTATAACTCTCTCTGTTACCTTTGGGATGTGAGTTTAGTGACATTTTCTGTCCCAGAGTATGAACTATCAGCAACTGCGGCAAAGATGCAACTAATTTTTTAGTGTACTAGTGGCAAAACACAGCTTATATTTCCTTTAAAGAAACAGGAATGTGTTTTTTAAGGGCCATAATTAAAGAATGGGTAAGCAGGTGACCTCTAGTGTCGGAAGAGGTTTTGCAAGTCTTATGCTTAGGAGGGATCAAAGTGTCGGGCAGACAAGGTGTTTGTCTACAGAGGCGTTGCTGTCCTAAACAGTGCGTTTCTTATCCACCTAAGATGTTCTGATAGTGAATTTTGAAAGAACATGATTTATTTTCTTTATAAGCCTCACTGCTTTCAATGCCGTGGT
>NW_009743780.1:0-461 GCF_000703405.1 Apaloderma vittatum | reverse complement strand
TTGACCCCGTGTTGACCAATCTTGACACAACGTTGGCCAATGTTGGTCTGTATTCACCAACCTTGACCTTACATTGACCGAAGCTGACCCTGTGTTGGTCAATCTTGGTCTTTATTGACCAACGTTGGCCCCACGTTGACGAAAATCAACGCCGTGTTGGCCAGTCTTGGTCTTTATTGACCGGTCTTGACCCCACGTTGACCGTTCTAGACCCCACATTGATGATCTTGGTCTTTATTGAGCAATCTTAACCCTGTGTTGACCAGTCTTGACCCCGCGTTGGCCGGTTTTGGTCTTTATCGACCAACATTGATCCCTCGTTGACAAAGCTCGACCCCGTGTCGACCGATCTTGGTCTTTATTGACCAACGTTGATCCCTCGTTGACCGAAAGTTGACCCCGTGTTGACCAATCTTGGTTTTTATTGGCCAACCTTGACCCTCTTTTGGCTAAAATTGGTC
>NW_009743779.1:0-461 GCF_000703405.1 Apaloderma vittatum | reverse complement strand
CCTTTTTGCACTCCCTCCCATTTCATTTAGAAATTGAGAAAGAGGAAAAATCTGGTTGCATAAGAAATTAGGATGATCAGACCTAAAGAAGTTCCTTTCAATTTGTTGTCTCAGTTTTTACATTATAGTACTCAGTTAGACCTGAACACATTGTCTTCATGTATCCCAAACCCTTCTAATTCTCTGCACAGTACCCATTTTTTTCTGTAGTTCTGGATCTGAAAATGTTGCTTGAAGAGGTTTGAATTTACCCAGAAATGATGCAGCTATGGTCTGTTTACAAATTCAAGAGCCATATCTGTTTGAGTGTGAGATGGACTAGCTTGAACGGCTGCAGAAATGGACACTATATTGTTGATCCACATGTATGTAAGTGCAGCTTGGGCAGCTGATGAACTTGAGTTAAAAAACTTTAACAAGGTCAAAAATGACTGCTGTAAACAGTATTAAGTTTTTATCTG
>NW_009743778.1:0-441 GCF_000703405.1 Apaloderma vittatum | reverse complement strand
CTATACTGAAAGCAATGGGAATTTCATTCCTGTCTTCAGGCAAAGCCTCGCCCACCAGGAAACTCCAAAGTTGCTGTCCTCAGTTCTGTTCTCGTTCTGATTCTATTTAGCTCTGCTAAAATCCAGACTGACATTTGGCTTTAACAAGCTTCATATTGCTTCTTAAGCAACCAGCTCCTCTGCTTCTGAGATAAACATGACAACAAAAGTAAATTCAGTCCCATGTTTAGCACTGCAGGTAGTGAAAATTAAAGGGTGGAAAAGGAAAGCAAAGTGATGCTTTATAATACTCTTTTGTTTCGGCCAGTGCACAGGTGGAAATGTTTCTTATATAAATTTCAGTGAGATTAGTTATGAAATGTGTTTCGTGTCACTCTTTTAAGTTGCATCTCTCAATAAGTGTTCCATCTCCTACAGCTAATCCTGGATTTATGCAAAAAA
>NW_009743777.1:0-433 GCF_000703405.1 Apaloderma vittatum | reverse complement strand
GGTCTTTTCCCATTTCAGTAAGAATATTGAGCTAGAAAACCAGAATTAAAATGCGGTTAGTGTATTTTGCTTTGATACGTGACAAAGGTTAAAGATAAAGTCATAATTTTTCAGTTCTATTTTATATGCCTCTACTGAAAGTACAAAACCCACTAGGATTTCTTTTTACCTTTCCTTGCACAAATCTTATCTTGTAAGATACGCTATATAGAGCAAAGAATCCTAGTTTAGTGACACATCCGAATATCATGCCCATATATCTTTTTCTTCCGTTATTGTCCTTAAGGAAGAAAAACAGTGTTCATTTTGACTATTTCAAGAGCCCTGTTAACCAGGGCTATCACCAGAAATAAAATTTGAATCAGCAAAAGACATTAGTAAATGGATCAGGACTAAGGTATACAATGAAAGAATTAAACCGGTATCAAAATAT
>NW_009743776.1:0-461 GCF_000703405.1 Apaloderma vittatum | reverse complement strand
TACCTACTCAGTTAAGAAAAATTAGCTATCTGCTTATGGCAGTCAGGGTTTTTGCTATTTCTACTATCAGATTACTCTCTTTTTTTTGGGGGGGGGGAAGCCAAACAGACACCCACAAGAACCAAACAAAAAAAGACACCAAAACCTCCTAGCGTGGCAAATGACACACGCACAAAAGGAATGACATCTTCACAGGTAATACACAAGAAAATATATAAAAGAACCCCATAAATGTCCCTAAATTCATACTGCAAGCAAAAAAATCAGGAATAGCATTTTCTTCTTTCTACATATAAACCTCTTTTTCATTTAAAAAGGTGTAAAAATCTGAATGTAGCCAGCCATGCTCTTGATTAGGGAATTTGTTATTTTGTGGTATTACACAAGATTTAGGCTGACCAACATGTTTTCTTCCCTTCATATATATGCATTTAATTTCAGATAAAACATACAAACTAGCT
>NW_009743775.1:0-461 GCF_000703405.1 Apaloderma vittatum | reverse complement strand
TTTTTTTTAAGTCCAATATGACAAAAAAATACACTGAAACAAGAGGAAAAAGTACCAAAAATTTTGTCGATGGATGCATTGGATGGCAATGTACAATTGAATACACTAAACTGTCTTTTCAGACGCTGGGGAATATCATTACGGCCTCCTCCAGGATGTATCATTGCTGCTATTAATTGTACATCTACAATTGTAGTGAAGTCTCCAGGTTTATCCAAGCTGTACATTCCTCTCATTTCCATCATCTGACGAACTATTTCATTTGTTACCTATAAATTTATATAACATGTACAAAGCAGAAATTCAGACAAGAAAAAAATAGATCCTGACAATTTAATTTCTTCTTGTAACTCTATCCGTATTCCCTAGAAAGGGCTTTTCACTTTAATTTAAACTCAGGTTAAAGTATCTTTTTTATTCATATGCAAGATCTTGGTTTACATGATTGTATAAGGCAGGAA
>NW_009743774.1:0-461 GCF_000703405.1 Apaloderma vittatum | reverse complement strand
TCCCTGACCGAGTCCTCCACGTCCAGACCTGCTGGACTCAGGCCGGCTGAAGAAGCCACTGGAGATGTAGTACCCCGAATGCTTCCAATGCTTCAAAGGTGGCCCACATTTGATGGGGCTGATGTGCTCCAGAGAAGCTCAGAAGAGAGATACTGGAAGTGCAGCATCCCAGAACCATTCACACGCACAGTTTCCATCAAGACTCAGTGAGAAGTTTCATGTATGCATCCCAGCTGGACAGAAGTTCTAGGAAGATGAACCTAGGTTAAGGGGGCAGCAATTGAGTGTTTTTGGCATTTTTTGGCCAACTGTGTTGCTTACTCATATAGATAGTGTTCAGAGTCCTGAGGGAATTGACTGATGTTGTTGACAAGCCACTCTGCATGATATTGGAAAAATCATGGCAATTAGGTGAAGTCCTGGGTGACTTGAAGAAGGGAAACATTGCACCCATCTTTAAA
>NW_009743773.1:0-455 GCF_000703405.1 Apaloderma vittatum | reverse complement strand
AGTTTCAAAGTTGTTAATTTTGCACTACAGATCTACAGTGGAGCCTTTGTTCAGGGCTCAAGCAAGCAGAAATCAAAGACTTCAGAGACCCTGGGAGTTTTCACAGAATCACAGAATGACAGAATGTGAGGTGATGGAAGGGACCATGAAAGGTTATCTAGTCCAACCCCCCTTGAGTCTTGGTTCAAGGCATCACTATGTGCCTCGATACGAGGTTCGGTGCAGAATCGGTGAATTCCTGGCTTTGCTGCTCTCACAATCCAAATTGTGCCACAACCAATTGTGCCACTGCTCTGTCTTTATTGCTCGGCCATTATGCTAAAAGGGTCAACCCAGACTCATGCCCTGGCAGGAGGGCTGGGGCAGTGGTCTGGGTGGGGGCAGGGAATGGTTTCAGCTCCTCCGGGGGCTGGAGGGTGCTGGGCTAGTCCAGCTCTCGGAGGTGCTGGGGCGGG
>NW_009743772.1:0-461 GCF_000703405.1 Apaloderma vittatum | reverse complement strand
CTTGCGAGCTGTTCCTAGGAAAAGACATGCTGTAGTGCTACACCTCCAAAGAGCTGGGATTAACAGACTGTATTGTTGTGGTCTGAGCTAGTGACGAGATCATCTGTCCATCTGGTAAGGCCATAAGAACAAGTAGAGGAGAATCTTATGACTGCTTATAGCCGAGCAGGTCAGGATAGTGCAGCCACCATGGAAACAAAACAGAAGTCCAAGAATGTAGAGCTGACACTTAAGGCAAGTAAAATAAATAAGATTTGTTTTAATACTCTGGTACCTAGTGTCTCAAATTCCCTGAGCAATTTTCCCTCTATTTCAGAAGTACCAGTAAAATTATTTTTTATATCGGGATTAAGGTTCAAATCTTGAAAGTCACAAAAAGTGTCCGCGGGTAGCTCAGGTCTCCAAGGTTCAGCACCTTCTCTATCTTGAAGGGCCACAAAGTTCTCACACTGCATCCTACT
>NW_009743771.1:0-456 GCF_000703405.1 Apaloderma vittatum | reverse complement strand
AAGGGATTAGAATTTGCAGGAAAGGGTTCCCCAGCAGAGTCCTGTATGCTGACTTCAAACAGAGGTAAGAATGCTACAGCTTCCTCCCCACTCAGAACCCCATTTGGAAAGAGCCTGAGTATCATAATATACTTGAAAGATTACACTTGAAATTGTTATTGGGCAATAATATAGAAATGTTGTGCCATCAGTTCAGGATGAGATGACATTGCTGAGATCAAGATTCACTTGTGCTTAGAGTAAATAGTGAAAAAGCTATCCATGTCCTTTTCTGAAAGTATGAACTGTGTCCAAGAATGAGACTGGTTCAATGAGACAGTCTGAGAAGACTGTGGGCTTCAACCACAATGGCTGTTTCAGTAATGGGGATTTCTTCATGTTCTATTTTCTCGTACAGATACAGAGTGCTTAACGCCAGTGCTATCCCAGAGGGACAGTTCATGGACAGCAAGAAGG
>NW_009743770.1:0-461 GCF_000703405.1 Apaloderma vittatum | reverse complement strand
TTTTTTTTTTTTCTTTCAGCATAATGTGACGTGTCTGTAGGATTTTTAAAGCCTCAGATGTGTGTATCACATCTGAATATAGAGCTGTGCTTAAGATGCACTGATGTGCTTGGACCCATTAGGGGATGAAAACTTTTCTCATCCAGTTCACTAATAATAAAGTCAGTTAATCAAATGTTTTCTGCAAGAAGCTCGGCCTCAGATTTCAACTTCAGAATCCTGTATCAGTCTTAGGATGTTTTAGCTGCCTTTCATGATGCCAAGAGCTTTGGTTGTTTTAACGCTGAAGCTGACTATATCCACAACCAGACATCTGATGGATATCCTCCTGGTTTATGCAGCTCACTCCTGGGAATACACTGAGTGGAAAATTTATGCTGAAATATTTTTATTTCTGTGCCTCAAAGCTACTACCTTCAAACCGTGGCTTGGTGGTTGTTGCTTTTTTTTTTTTTTTTTTT
>NW_009743769.1:0-459 GCF_000703405.1 Apaloderma vittatum | reverse complement strand
GTGTGTTGGCCACATACACAGCCTAATATAACTGTATGTAACAATTTAAGCCACATCTGAACTTCAGTCTTCAGTGCATGAGCAGGGTGGTCCAACTGTGATCCGTATTGGGGATCCTCCTGTAGATGCATTTGAATAAATGCTGTCAGTATGTCATGCTAGGAAAACACGTGGCTTCGCAGAGCATTTATCAGAGCTCGCTAAATACTCGGTGTTCTTTAAACTTTCAACAAATTTGTAATTAACGTTTGCATACAAGTTCATTAGAACACTTGCATAATATGTGACGATGGCTGCAGAGGGATTTGAACACTGATGCTCAGTAATGTGAACAATTCCGTATTATTTCTTTGTAATTTTTCATAATAGTCTCAGTTATTTCCCAAGATTCTCATACCTGAAGTACTTAGTAAGTCAGTCTTACTCTCTTAAATGGAACTGAGGTTTCTAAGTGGAAAT
>NW_009743768.1:0-461 GCF_000703405.1 Apaloderma vittatum | reverse complement strand
CTCTTTCCCCTTGCCTGGCAGCATGTCTAGGTCTGCCATCACAGCCAGGGTCTCTTGTGGTGAGCCCTTACAAGCCTCCAAAAGAGGAGCTGAGTGCTCCTCTTGGGTGGCTGGAGAATCTCCAGCCACACCTGCAGGCAATTCCAAGGCTGCAGGTGGGGCTTGGTAGAGTCTTGATGACACACAGCATCCAGGAGTATCCCTGTTAACTGTAATGGCCTCTGCAAGCATAAACCTCTGAGATTCTGAAATCCTTCTTTACAGCCCCTGCTCCATCCTTTCCCTCCACAGCCTGCACAGTGGAAGCTTGAGGATGTGTCATCAGAATGAAGGAATGCAGCCAGCAAAGCCGTGCGTAGGAAGAGGGAAGGCAGCAGGCATGGAGAGGAGCGAGCAGGCTGGTGGCTCCTGGCCACACTGGTGAGTGCGACACCTGGAGATGGTGTTTTTGATGATTTGCA
>NW_009743767.1:0-460 GCF_000703405.1 Apaloderma vittatum | reverse complement strand
ATCAGCGGTGTTGGCTCAACTCCTGGGTGAAGGGAAGCTCTTGGAGGAGAGGGAGGTCATCACTGAATCCACATGTAGCTGCTCAGCTGCCAGATGCTCTGCTTTTGACAGGTAAATCACAGCTGTGTCACTGAAAATGCAGAGCATAAGGCTCAAATCTATGCTATTAAAACCTGATGTCACGTTTTCATTTTACAGATTGTTTTTCTTCTCAGTTCTGTAGAATTTCTTGCTTAAGTTGGTTCTTTCTTCTTTTATCCTGTGTTTGTAGAGATCTTTGTGAGCTAGTGGACTCATGCGTGGTTATTCAAGTAGAGGTCGATAAAACAGTTGAAGTAATGCAGTCTTTAACCACACAAAATTGCCATTGAAGCCAATGAGAATTTAATGTTTAAATCACACAATTACTGAGGCTGGAAAAGACTTTTAAGATCATCAAGTTCAGCCTATGTCCCAACAC
>NW_009743766.1:0-460 GCF_000703405.1 Apaloderma vittatum | reverse complement strand
ACAACTTGCAAAAGTCACAAAAAGAAGGGGGGAAGAAAAAGGAAATCTAACATCTAACTTAATTTATTTTCCTTCACATTTATCTGACTGGCCCAGTCATCTATAAGGTTAGCAGGGTACTTTCCTCCCCAACACTCAGGTGGAAGAGGCTGGATGTTCATTTCCTTGCCTTTTAACAGGTGCTCTTGAGCTGTGAAGCTGAACTTTCCCTTCAAGGCCAAGATGAGGGAGACAGGGTTCTCACAACTTCAAAACAAAGACCACATTGTGTACCGGCATCCCTTCCAACTCTCCAAACGCCTGTACTCAGTATGCCTGCTAGCCCAGCTATCATTTCCACACAAATTCCAGCTGCCTCCCTAAATTTGTAACAGCAAATATTTAATGTATTTTTTTAATGTTAAAGCTTTCTTTCCTCCCTTTTAGGGTGCCCTAAACCTTGTCTACAAGACCTGCCCAT
>NW_009743765.1:0-450 GCF_000703405.1 Apaloderma vittatum | reverse complement strand
GGGTGTGAACGCAGATAGAGAAAACACATCTTGGAACAGCTATAGATAGACAATCTCTTTCATCTACTAAATAATGTGAACAACTCAAAACAGTTCTCCTGACACATGAGAGTATTGTAAGCAGGTCCTAAGAATTCCTAACTGAATAAAAGCTGAAAACTGCCACACCAAAGGCAGCCTGGCACTGTAATTCAGTGACTGTTCAAGTTGTAGATGGGACCTTCAGGATCACCTCATGACGATCTTTAAATGGAAGCAAATATTAAGGCAGACCTTAAACCACTGGATTAAAATAGATTTTTTCATTACTATTTCTTCGCACAGCTTCAAGTAACTCGTTTGTTATTCGCCTCTGTAGTGAAGTTTTCAATTCCTTAGACCATTAAGTAGTAGACACTGGCAAGTGTCAATACATAAGCATATAAAAACCAATTACATAACTGGCAATAT
>NW_009743764.1:0-452 GCF_000703405.1 Apaloderma vittatum | reverse complement strand
GGTAAAATTAAAACAACGCTTCATAAATTGTCCATTGGAGTGGCTAGGGGTGGTCATCTAATGTGTTCCTCAATGCAGTACGAACCATGAGGATGCTGTGCTTTAATTCTTGTTTGAACTATAACACTATCTTTCATACTTTAACAATGGAGAAGTTTTTTAAGCATTGATAGATGTTGTTGATCATTGTTTCCTGTGTTTATTATGGATATCTTACATCTAACTTGAGTGTCTTTGATTCTCATTTTAACTTCAAGACTCAGCCAGGGGGTCTCATTATGACTTTGTCTATGAAGGAAGTGCTGTAGCACAAATTTGTGTTTCCAGTATAAACATATGAATATAAACAAATAATTATTTAATCTTATATATCTGAGCTATTCATCTGACTTTCATTCACAAGACTAGTCACTTGGGAGGGATATAGGAATGTTGTCAGAGAATGCAGGGAT
>NW_009743763.1:0-447 GCF_000703405.1 Apaloderma vittatum | reverse complement strand
CTTCATGCCTCTGAAAGCAGCCTGCAGAACTATCGCTGCTGCGCGCTTTTGCAAATAGCGCTCTCTTTCAGCATTTCCTCGCTTATAAGCTCTGTAATACTGTTGAATTACCACGATTTTTGCCCTGTGTTCGTGGTAAATACATCTAGCCAGCTGACACCTGTACCAAGCTTGAATTTTGATGACACTGTGCTTAATATGTAGATACCGCTTCCGATCTCTGTGCATCCTATACCAAGACTGCACGACAAGGGCAGCCCTCTTCCTTTTAGCCAGTTTTGAATATTGCCATTTTCGGAAATAAGCCTGAAGCACTAAAGCTGCTTTAATTGTCTGTTGAATTTTGTATTTTCTCCATCTTCTGAAAGCAGACTGAATAGTAAGTGCTGAAGACTTTAAGACTTCATATTTTTCCCGATCCTTTTTGGCCAACTTAGATGCACGCAG
>NW_009743762.1:0-459 GCF_000703405.1 Apaloderma vittatum | reverse complement strand
CTATAATAGAGAAATCAGGGATGTGTTTTCTCCAGAACACCAACAGGCCCAAAGCATGTTGTAGTTCTTTTTTATTCTCAGGCATTTTTACTTGGTCAAGAGTAGTTAAGGTTTCAGAGGGGATACATACTGCGCCCCCCTTCCACCAGATACCCAAAAACTTTACTTCAGAAGAAGGTAGCTGTATTTTCTCCTCTGGAATTTGAAGTCCCAAATTTTCCAGATGGGTGATTAATTCAGTTTGGGTTTGTCTTACTGTGGTAACATCAGAGCCTCCAATCAGTATGTCATCAATGTACTGGTACACCTTAACTCCCTCCTGCAGGGCAATTTGAGCAATTTCACATGCTAATGCATAATGAGCAATGGTTGGGGAGTGACGATATCCTTGTGGGAGACGTGTAAAAGTATATTGCACCCCCTCCCATGTGAAAGCAAAACGACTTCTGTCTGTTTCCT
>NW_009743761.1:0-460 GCF_000703405.1 Apaloderma vittatum | reverse complement strand
TTGCGACCTTTCCCTTTGAAAACTGCAACAAAAGCACACTGAAAAAAATCTCATTCAACTACCAATCCATTATTTTTTCCATTCAACCACCAGTATATTTATCTTTTACAGGATTGATGTTCTGGCTACTTTTACAGGGAGGTATACCAAAATAACCCCTTCACTCTTAGCCGCACTTTTGTCTACACTTGAGGCCTGTTTGTTATGGTGATGCTTTGTTATGGTAGATTTTTTAGTTTCTCTAGCCTGTCATCCTTTACTTCTGTGGTAAGCCTCATGAATTTTGGCAATTTAATTTGTGATTGTTTCATTTGACAATGGAAACTGTAATTTCTAGAGGTCCCTTTCAATTCTGATGATTTTGTGATTCTGTGATTTTTTGAAATGGAAGAATTACTCAGAAATCCCCTGGATAAACAAGTAAAACATGGGCTGGACTAGATGAACTTTTGAGGTCCTT
>NW_009743760.1:0-460 GCF_000703405.1 Apaloderma vittatum | reverse complement strand
GGTTTAGTTAAGGACCTCTGCTTCCTCATGCTGGTCTGAATTTTGATCCCTAAGGAGTTCTCCCATTCTCTGGTTTTATGTGAACAGTTGGCAGGTTATAGTAGCAGTGCAAGGCTTTCGCCTTGCCTGGCTGGGAACTGGGCCAACGGTTTACCAAACTAAGGCGAACTGGCAGCGCTTGCTTTCTTCTAGCACTGGTGGAAGAAACAGATTTAGTTCTTTCAGGACAGAGTAGCTAGACTGTAATACTTCTGTCTGTTACAGTTCACACTGAAACTATATCCTGAAAATACTAAGTTCTCAGTTACTGAAATACATGAAAACCCCCTCTGCTTATCACATCTTTACCACAGAGATTTATGTGCTCACTTTCCTAAGTATTTTTTGCAAATGATAGAAATCCAGATATGTTTTTCCTACAAGTTATCTATGCGCGTTCCTTTTGCAACAATTTTTTTTT
>NW_009743759.1:0-459 GCF_000703405.1 Apaloderma vittatum | reverse complement strand
GCAGCGGTCAAGGACTCTTCAGCTTCTTACACCGCCCTGACAGCAAGTAGGGGCCACAGGCAGGACAGTTGACCCCACCTGCCCCAAGGGATATTCCAGACCATAAAACGTCGTGCTCAGGGGGAAAGCAGCAAAAATATGACCGAAGTATACAGTTCATGTCCAGAGTATTCTTCTGACTTGGGAACAAACACGAGTTACAAAACATGCTTAGGATGAAACTAACTACTGAAGCTGAAAAGTTCTGTTTTCCCTCTAAAAGAACTTGGTTCCTCTCTCCAAAGAAAGAGATGCCATGCTAAATCATCAGTTTAGGACAGTTAAGCTCTAACAATTGGATTCTGGGTGGTTTTTAGCTCTGCTACAACATGATTCTCTTTATGAGTCAGCTCCCGGATTCATAAAATAGGCCCACTTCTCCAGATCTAAGGGCTATGGCAGATCTCATCTGCAGAGACT
>NW_009743758.1:0-434 GCF_000703405.1 Apaloderma vittatum | reverse complement strand
CCCACCAGTCAAAATCAGCTCAAAACTCCTGGAAATCCTTAACCACACTTTGTATTCCTTAACCAAGAATTCAGTGAAGTGTGCTATGATGCCTCAAGTTCTTCTAAACAGAATTTATATGACTTTTTCAGAATTCCTGTTTTAAAGGTAACTCAGTAATTGGATATTCCCGACTCAGAGTGCTCCTTGCTGAGAGGTGATACTGGGTTCATTTACACCGTCTTCCCTGGTGATCAGGTTTTGTGAAGACCTTTTGAGCCCTGAGACTCATTGTAGGCTGAGGCAGAGCTTTACCTCACTGTCAGAAAAATACTTGGTTTGTTTCATTCATTCAAAACTGTGTGCAACACCCTTTTGTTAACACACTGTCTCTAGCAGATGTACTTAACATGACCACCAGCCTTGCAGAAATGCATTCGGTATCCATGAATCTT
>NW_009743757.1:0-460 GCF_000703405.1 Apaloderma vittatum | reverse complement strand
CCAGCCACCCGCCCCACAGCCTAGGGTGCCGTCAGCCCTCTTGGACCCAGCACAAACGCTGCTGCATTTGAGAGAGAAGCTGTTTGGGGCTGCCTGGTGAACTTAAACAAGAGAAGAGGAAGAAAAATACCTTTTGTGCCTTGTAGTTAACAGAATCCCAGCGCTGTCGCCTAAAGGCACCTCCGACCATCCTAAAGGCACCTCTCTTCTGCAGCCAGGGCTCTCCAATCTTTCACCGATCTGTCTTTGCAGAGACGGCTTGGAGTCTTTATTCCTTCAAAGTATTCCTGAACAAAGAATTTCTTGGGTTTTAGATAAAAAAATATCCTCATGGTTTAAATTACCCTGGTTTGAACTGCAAGACTGAAGCGCTTCCCATTCTGCAGGAGCAGTAAAGGAAAGCCAGCTGGCCATCAGTGCCAGCCGGCCATCAGTGCCAGCCTTGCCCACGCACACAGCC
>NW_009743756.1:0-459 GCF_000703405.1 Apaloderma vittatum | reverse complement strand
CCCACAGAGTGCAGGAAAAATCGCGCTCTGCTTCCCGTGTCTTTGTCCGTGCTTACACTTACGGTGCTTCCCTCCAATTCCATTGCAACCAACGCAAATCCAGTCAATATACCATAATATATCAACATATATCAATTTTACTGGATGTAAAAATCATAAGCTGGGATAGCTATGATGCAAGATATCTTCCAACCATGATTTATGTTTTGGTTTGGTTACTTTAACACTCACTATGTCCAACCTAGCGTAACTGGCATGCAATTCTTCAGGTGGACCACAAACCACAGGGAGCTGACTACAGGGCATTTCAACACATACTTTCACAAATATCGTCATAGAGAATACCTGTGTTTATAAACATAACGTAAATGTACATGTTTTTATAGCTGATTTTCCCAAAACATCAAATTAAGGTTCACAACATGAAAAAACCACTATGAATTGGCAACTCTCATTTCT
>NW_009743755.1:0-456 GCF_000703405.1 Apaloderma vittatum | reverse complement strand
TTTTTTTTTTTTTTTCCTTTTTTTTCTTCATCCCTTCCTCCCAGGATCTGAATTTCATTCTCAGTCAAGGCATTCTCTGTAACCTGTTTGATCTTCTACAAACATTGTTTGCTTTATTGCACTGTCTAGCATGTTGTTTGGGGGGTGGTTTGGGGTGTTGCTTTTTAAAAAAAAGACTCCATATCTCTCGGAGGCTATAAAGTGAGGTTTGATCTCTTCAAGTGCTTAATTGCGATACTCTGTTTGGCGGGTCACTTGCTTTCTTAATTTCTGTCTCCAACAGTCCTCACATTTCGATTTGGAGGATTTTTTTGCAGTATGCAGATAAACAACAAAGAAATCCTTTTCTGTTGAAGATGCTTGTGGTTCTCTGCTTTGCTGCAAATTCACCTCCTGGGTGATTTTGCTCATCAGAGACCTGCTTCGCTTCCATCCCTTGATTCAGTGTCAAGACTC
>NW_009743754.1:0-458 GCF_000703405.1 Apaloderma vittatum | reverse complement strand
CCAGGCTGGATGATGAGGTGTGAGAGGGCACAGCCCAGGTGTGTCAGCACTAGGCTGGGGCTGGGGCTATCTGTCTCCAGATGTTCCATCGCTGACTTACGAATTTTTCTGAATTTGTGTTTTAGCACAGTGCTCTGTAGGAAACACCCCAGTGTCTGCCTGACCTGGCTGTTCCCGTAGGCCCCGGGGGATGTGGCGCGGGAGCAGGAGCGGGCAGCGGGTGCTGCGGGCTGCGACGGGGGAGCTGGACGAGACCCGCAGGGTCGGCGAGGCTGTTCTCTGGCTCCCGCTGGGGACGCAGCTCTGCTCCCAGGGCAGGGGGAGCCGGAGCAGCTCGGGGGACCCTTGGGCATGGATCAGCACCTGATTTTCTAAAGGAACTCACTTTCCAGACACAGGTTTCTTGATTGCATCAGGCAGAAGCAAAGTTTTATTAGAGAGGTTTTTGCACCAGCAGG
>NW_009743753.1:0-452 GCF_000703405.1 Apaloderma vittatum | reverse complement strand
TTACTCAAATTCAAGTCTATTTGTGAAATGGCAATGAAACACAGTAATAGAAAGCTCACCTAAAGACATCATTAGTGATCATTGTTTCATTTATTGGTTTTTGTTTTTTAAATCAGTCCTCCAGCCTGCTGAGCCACAGCCACATGATGTTTGATCTTCACCCCACACTACAAAACTAGTCAGGTATCTCTTGATTCGGTAGTTTTTGCCAGCACGCAACACAAAACCATCATTTTGACAAACACAACTGTACCTTTCTTCAGTCTAGTGCCATCTTCTTGTTTTTCATCTTTAGTTGGTGCGTCTCCACTACTTGCACTGCCTGATGGACTAACAGCTGCTAGAAAACTGACAGCAGACAGAAGGGCCTCCATATGCAGTAGAAGGTTCAATGATGAAAAAGCTACCTGTTAAAAACATGAGACTCCATAAGACAAAAAAAGAAAAAAAAA
>NW_009743752.1:0-458 GCF_000703405.1 Apaloderma vittatum | reverse complement strand
CTATTGCTTGTTCCTTGGGAGAAGAGACCAATCCTCATCGCACTACAGCCTGCCTTCAGGTAGTTGTAGAGAGTGAAGATGCCTCAACCCAAGCCTTTCCTTTATGCTTCTCCAACGCTGCCTTGATTGCATTCCTTATGTCCACATTGGAAGACTTATTTCTTCCTCCTGGAAGTCTTGCCTTCCATTCCTGCAGTACGAACAAAGCACACATGGCTGAAGTTGCTTGACGTAGCGCAAGATGGCACCCAAGGTGAGATTGTTCTCTCTGCAGCAGAGCAACCTCAGAGTTAAGAGGTGTGTTAGCAAAAGACTCGCTATTCCGTCAGCTGGCCAAAATGTTAAGATCCAAAGTCTGGTGGTGCTTGTTCTCCAAACAGTAAAGGAGGAGGGAATGGAGCAGAGGATAGGATCTTGTGTTAGCACCTATAAGAGTGTCCAGCGACAGGACAAGGGGA
>NW_009743751.1:0-451 GCF_000703405.1 Apaloderma vittatum | reverse complement strand
AACTTAGGAGTGAAGCTGTTTGGGAGTAGGGATGCACTCTGACATGTTCTAATAGTCTTACATGATCTTAGTTTTGTACTCATAAACATATCTGATGGTCTTTGTTACACTTAAAGGCAACCAAGATCATACAGTTATGGGTAGGTATGTACTTTGGAAACCTCTTTAATAACTGCGTTATTTCAGAAGGACAAAGAACGGTCATTACTGATCATTTGAATGTTCACAATAAGTGATACCTTCCAGCGTGTGTTTAGCGATCTCTAGGACAAGTGATATCAAGCATAGCTTGTCTTCTCTCTGGGCTTTGCGGTGCAATTGTAGTTTTCATCCGAATCCTCTCTGACCTAAGTTTTAGGCATGTAAGTTATTTGGACCACTTCAAAAATACTTAGGTGCTTAAAAACATTAATTTGGAATGTTACTCCCTAAGTAAAGAAAAACACGCTCT
>NW_009743750.1:0-459 GCF_000703405.1 Apaloderma vittatum | reverse complement strand
TTTGCACGAGGGCAGGAGGGTTTTGCACGAGTTAAAGGGATTTTGCACGAAGTCAGAGAGTTTCGCACGGGGCCACAGGATTTTGCACGAGTTCAGGAGGGTTTTGCGCAGGGTCAAGGGGTTTCACACGAGGTCGGAAGGGCCTTGCACAAGGTCAAGAAGTTTCACGTGGGGTCAAGGGGATTTTGCACAAGGGCAGGAGGGTTTTTCACGAGGGCAGTAGGAGTTTTCACGGGGTCATGGTGGTTTTTCGTGAGGACAGAAGGGGTTTGCATGGGGTCAAGGGGTTTTGCACAGGATCGAGGAGCTTCGCACGGGGCCAGAAGGGTTTTGCACGAGGACCTCAGGGTTTTACGCGCCCTCAAGGAGTTTCACGCGGAGCCCGAGGGGTTTTTTTTCCCCGGTTCCACTCACACGTGACGCTCAGCGTGGCCACGGCCGAGCTCCTCCGCAGCGTCC
>NW_009743749.1:0-458 GCF_000703405.1 Apaloderma vittatum | reverse complement strand
TTTGAGATCCCTCCAGGGATGGGGACTCCACTCAATGGTAGCATTGAGTAAAAAAGTTGTTGCCTTTCACATACACTTCTTCACCTTTCTTTTCACAGGGGAATGCATTTGAGGCACGTCCTTACTACTGAGAGGCCACTGCACTCCCAAAAATGTTGGATAACATCACCTGCTGTCATCAACAGCTCTGTCTTCTGCCGCTCTGCCAGATAGCTGATAGCTGCTCCAGCACTGGGATGCACATTTGGGGTCACTCATAACACAGTGCAAAACGTTTTTATTTGTTTTCTCTCTAGGCAAAACATCCCTTAGATGTTTTCTCAACATAGCTCTTTCCAACAAGATGAATACATCTGCAAGGAGCCTCAGTATAGATGCAGATATAACGGCAATTTCTATGGAATAGTTCCTCCTCTTGTGTGTGTGCCGTGTGCCCATTTGTACAACAAAATTGAATC
>NW_009743748.1:0-456 GCF_000703405.1 Apaloderma vittatum | reverse complement strand
TTATTTTATATAAAAAGTGCATTAGCAGTAGTTGTTAGTATTAAGGTACCTTGTCACCCATTCACCTTGCTTCCTTCTTCCTAATCCTTTGCTTCCTGCTATATGTGATGCCCATTCAGATGCATAAGGACAGTGCCAAAACTTAGGCTTCCTGAAGATCTGCATTGGACATGAGTGTTGTCAATGCCAAGATTAACACAGGTCAAGTAGTCATCAGACCCATCTTGCGTTGGCTTCAAAAAGCTTCAGAAACTGTCATCTATTCCATCACTATGAGTGATGGAAATTCTCTGTCAGGTCCATACTTGAGTCTTGAATGTTTTTTAAGTATTTTTTTTAACTGAAATTTCTTCTCTTTCTCCAGCCCTTATCTCCACAGCACAGTGCACTCCCCGCCTGCTTTAGCCTGCGAGGTTTTACATTTATCTGTTACAATGGACACGGCACGAACAGGGA
>NW_009743747.1:0-457 GCF_000703405.1 Apaloderma vittatum | reverse complement strand
CTAGAAAGGCATGGGTAAATTACACTAAAGAATGAGAAATATTCATTCTTCATACACACTTTTGTGCAGTGCAGGCAAAAGATAGCGTTCATTGTAGATTCAGTAGGGTAATGTCTTTCAAGAGTTACAGGAAAAGCAAGTGTCCTCCAAATTAATACATCTATTTTCATTTTCTTGCAGTTAGAGGAATGTAGAGTGTGGGACTTTCCATGTCTAATACCAAAGAGTGAATTAGGACTGTCATTGTTGCATATTAACACCATCCTAATTCATATTGTTCTTGCTTGATCTGTCCACAGACATTAACCACTGCCTGCAGGATGCTGAGGTGTTGCTCTCTCCCTTCTGCACTTGCAAAAGCCCGTTGAACCTACTGCCCTTCCACTCCTCCTATCCAAGACACCACGGGCTGCATTATGGTTGGTGGGGCTAGGACAAAGGTTGGACTTGATGATCT
>NW_009743746.1:0-457 GCF_000703405.1 Apaloderma vittatum | reverse complement strand
TCGTTTATATGCCAAAAAGAACGGCGGCCTCGCAGCTGTCCCGGAGGCATTCAGGCAAACTCATCCATCTGTCCCCACTGTGACCACCCAGACAGCACAGACCCGCAGGGTGCTCAGCACAGGACACTGCCACATCACAGTGTGCAAGTCGTGATTAAAGAGTTTGCAGCTATTGTTAAGTCCTAGAAAACAGGCCTAACAAGGCAAGACAATTAAACTATTCTATATTTGGAAACGTACTTGCTGACAACGGATTTGGCTTCCCTTGCCTTTGCTCTTTTCTGACCCCAGTGATTCAACATTTATCTTCAAACTAAAAGACCAGGACCAGATGTGTTTGATACATATGTGATTCCTATGACTGATCTATCTAAATATACTGATCAACTCTTGTCTTAGTTTTCCTTTGCTTCTCCTCCTCCCTCTGCTTTCCTTCAGGCAAGAAATAAAGATACCT
>NW_009743745.1:0-457 GCF_000703405.1 Apaloderma vittatum | reverse complement strand
CTCGGTGTTCATCGCTCGTCAGCCCTGCGACAAAGAAAGTTTAGCTGGATGCGCCTTTAACTTACCCAAAGTCCCTCCCTCCTGCCCGCCGCGGAGGTTTCTCATCTCTGGAGGTGGTTGTGGGGGGTTTTTTGTTTGGGTTTTTTTTTCTTTTTGAATGGTTATTCGTGGAACTTACAGCCCCGGGCGGGCTGGCTTGACTGATTCGAGATCTGAAGTGAGCTTCAGCCGTGCTGCCTCGGCATCGCGGGCTCTGTTCCGTCCTTCTCGTTTCGAAAAGGGTGACAGAGCTGAGTCCCCACGGTCCGGGCTCTCCAAAGGGCTGCGGGAGCTTTGCCTGGCGGAGAACAGCCATAGGAAAGCAATTAGAGTAGTAAAATGTAAATCCAGTCAGGAGGAATAGAGACTGCGAGGAGAGAGAGAAAGCTTCCCTCCATCACCCTTCCCTCCATCACCC
>NW_009743744.1:0-455 GCF_000703405.1 Apaloderma vittatum | reverse complement strand
CTTATTCATTATTTTAGCAAGACCATGATGCAAGGCACAAGCACACTTACCCATTTTTCTCCAACTCCAAGACAAGCTCCTGGCCTTCTGCCCTTACCTTAACTTCAGCTCTGAGCGGATGCTGCGTGCAAAAGAGATGGTGCCTGTTACTCATACATCATCATGAACGCACTCAGAAACAGAAATTGTTCCCCTGGAGATTGCAGCTGACCTTAAAGCACTTCTTGCCTTCCTCCTACCTTCAGACCCAGCGTGCTGGGGAAGGGAAAGGATGTGGGGGCTCCCAGCTCCAGGCATGCTGCTGCAGCCCCACGGCACAGCCACGGGGAGCAGTACAGGGACACTGGTGGGGTGCTGTATCTGAGCTGGTGACCCTGGTGTCTCAGGAGGAATAATGGGCTCAGACAAAGCAACAAGTCCTGATGCTGGGGCATTTGAAGGTGCAGCTGGGTAAG
>NW_009743743.1:0-457 GCF_000703405.1 Apaloderma vittatum | reverse complement strand
AATAAAAAACCAAACCGGATTGAGCCTCCCGACAAGTAAAAGTGCCCTAAAATCGGAGCCAGGATGCTCTTGGCCTCGGCATCCCTCTCGCACGTGTGTGCACGCACCGAGAGCGAAGGAAAATCTGCGCGGTCGGTGCCATCGCTGTGAGATGGACCCTTCGCTGTGCAGCACGATTATCCCAGCTCACTTGTAGAGTGGAGCCATCTCACAGAGCTTTCCAGAGTGGGTTTAAGCTGTGCTGCATGATTTTAGCAGCAACCAGCTGGCCAAAGGGCTCCCAGCTGCACCCCTGCAGTCACAGAATCACAAAATCATAGAATTGTAGAATCATAGAGGGGTTTGAGTTGGGTTTAGTTCCACCCCTCTCCCCACCACAGGCAGGGATAACTCCCACTAGACCAGGTTGCTCAAAACATCGTCCAGCAGCCTGGCCTTGAACACTTCCAGGAATGAG
>NW_009743742.1:0-457 GCF_000703405.1 Apaloderma vittatum | reverse complement strand
TGCAACCCATGTGTTACTTTTCAAGGTATTCTGCTGCAGTCATGCAGTGTTACCTGGGACAGTATTTGGGGGCAACACCGTCATGTACTAAACACCTCAGCTGCTTGATTTTAACGAGCCATCTTCAAGGCAACCATGGTATATTTGTTTATGTCACAGTACTGCAGGTTGTCAGATGCACTGCTGTGAACGTTTGTCTTTCTGTGGGCAAGACCTGGGTTTAGTGTTAATTTCAAGTTCTCTACTAAAAGCAACTGCAGCCACCTTAAACAATGGCCTTCCCCAGCCCCACTCCAAGCTCAGGTGTTTAGGAGTAGTTGATCTCTTACAGTAAACTCAGAAGAATGATTTTTCTTGACTTTTGACATTTTAATTACCTCTCCTCCTAGTTGCCTGTTTCTGGGAGACTGACATACTGTTAGGATTGTCATGGTGAAAAATATTTGTAATTTATGCT
>NW_009743741.1:0-454 GCF_000703405.1 Apaloderma vittatum | reverse complement strand
AGTCCCTCCCACGGTAGCTGGAGATCAGGTTTCTGACCACCTGAGGAACCTCAACACACACAGGCCTACAGGACCTGAGGAGAGACATCCCAGAGTCCCGAGGGAAATGTCTGACGTAGCTGCAAAGCCACTCGCCGTGGCATCTCCGGAAGCGTGGCAGTAAAGTGGGGACCCTGGGGGACCGGAAGAAGGGCAACAGGACACCAGTGTTTCAAAAGGCTAGAAAGGAGGACCCTGGAAACTACCAACCTGCCAGCCATGCCTCCGTGCCTGGGAAGAGCACGGAACAGATCCTCCCAGAGGCACTGCTAAGGCACAGGGACGACAGGGAGGTGATTCGAGACGGTCGGCGAGGCTTTACCCAGGGCAAGCCCTGCCTGACCAACCTAGAGGCTTTCTCTCATCCACAACAAAAGGAGAATCAGGGAAAATCTCCATCCTTTATTGGATGCAG
>NW_009743740.1:0-452 GCF_000703405.1 Apaloderma vittatum | reverse complement strand
AGAACAAGTCAGGTGTCTACAAGACATCATTTAATAAATTGAGTGTGTTAACCACTGTGTGTTTATGTGTGTCCTTTTATTATTTTATGTTTATTTTATTATTTTATGTTTATGTGCTTATGTGTGTCCTGATCTCACTGGGATAGAATCAGTTTTCTGTTCCAGAAAGCGGCATTTTTGAGAAGATTGCAGTGCCCGTATTCAGTGAGAACAAGGTGCTTCAGACACTTTGGTTTCATTTGTGGCCAGCTGTGGTATGTGGGTCTCTATAGCTGTCAAGGTCTTGAGCAGTTTTGAGTGAGCCGGGTGCTGAAGCCAGGAGGAGCGAAAGCCAGGGCAAGTGACTCGATCTGGCCGATGGAAGTATTCCATACCATAAACATCGTGCTCCCTATAAATTAGGAAGTTTAGTGGGGATGGTCTCTTCTCCTGATGGCCACCATCCCTGGAGG
>NW_009743739.1:0-457 GCF_000703405.1 Apaloderma vittatum | reverse complement strand
TTCCTTACAAAATGTAAACCTTTGCAACCAAAATAAATATTGCTTTCATTCCACGTCAGCATGGGTCACATTTTCAGAAAATTTGAGAAATTGATTTATGACCATTTTAACTGATGAGGTTAACAAGTTTCTCACATTCAGTTAGAAACTAAGAAACATTTTTGTTCGCGCTGGTATTGGTGGAGTTGATTTTCTTCCTAGCAGCTGGTATGAGGCTATGTTTTAGATCTGTGGTGAAAACAGTGTTGCTAACATGGTTACTGTTGAGCCATGTCTTTTCTGCTCCTCACCTCAACCTACCAGCAAGTAGGCTGCAGGTGTACAAGCAGTTGGGAGGGTACACAGCTGAGGCAACTGACTCAAAACAACCAAAGAAATGTTTTGTACCATATGCTCAGCATTTTCTCTACCTATTAAAACTGTCTTAATCTCAACCCATGAGTTTTCTCACTTTTAC
>NW_009743738.1:0-454 GCF_000703405.1 Apaloderma vittatum | reverse complement strand
AAATGATCCAGTCCTGGAAGGGCTGATGCTGATGATGTGTCTCCTTGAGCTTTCTTTGGTTTGGCTGCAGTGTTGCAAGTGATGGAATAACCTGTCCTTTCCTCAGAAATGAGACCTACAGCCCGTGGCACCAGGAAGTTCATGTCACCGTTTGTTTTCCTCCTCCTCCTTCCTAGAGAAATGGTGAACAAACAGACCTCCAGCCACAGCCATACATCACAGGGAAATGCTTCAGTTCATTTGTTTGTTCTTAGTAAAAAAGTGATTTATTTCTTCTTATGTCCATGTCCTAAAAGCCTCTGTGTATCAGCACACAGAAATCCTTTTTTGGGAGGGAGGAATCGATTTATCCTCCCCCTTAGCCCAGCTCCAAGCCAGGCGCATCCATTTCTTTCTCTCAGGTGATTTTCCTCCATGAATCCTTTCCCCTTTTGCCCACGTCTTGCTGCTAAGG
>NW_009743737.1:0-457 GCF_000703405.1 Apaloderma vittatum | reverse complement strand
AACTCTCCAGGCCTCCTCTAAAAGCTTTTCAGGGTCCCTAATATCTGCTTCTTTCAACTTCTGCGATTTCTTTCTGGTGTCTCTTGTGGATTGTCCCCGGAATAAGGTAACTAACTGTCGTTGCCCTACTTCAGAAACAGGGTCTAGAGTGCTGTACTTTCTCATAGCATTTCAGAGTTGGTCCAAAAACTCAGTAGGTGTTTCTCTTGAACCCTGCTTTACAGCATATAAAGATGAATAATTAATAGATTTTGGGATTGCGCTCTCAAGTTCTATTCTGATCCAATCCAGATACCTAGACAATCGATGGTAATCTGTGGGATCCTTATGATCCCAGTGAGGGTCATTCATGGGGACATAATCCTCCACATTCCCTTGGAGAGTTCCCTCTGTGATCTGTGCCTGTACATAGGTTCGAGCTGTTTTTAATATTAATTGTTTCTCAGTCTCTGTCATT
>NW_009743736.1:0-453 GCF_000703405.1 Apaloderma vittatum | reverse complement strand
TGATCTCAGAGGTCTCTTCCAGCCTCAACAACTTTGTGATTCTGTGTAGCTCCTGCTGAGCTTGCTCTCTGCCGAGATGACTGTGGCCTTCTCCACAAGCTCCCCAGCCAGGCCATCCCATGGTACATCATCGCAAAGGGATCTTCCTTCCCAAGGGCAGCACCTGGCCTTGCTGAATTACACATGGTGCCTGCTGGCCAAAGCGAGGTGGACAGCCCTTATAACCTCACGTCATCCAGGTCTAGCTCAGCAGTATGGGGAAAGGGTCGACCCTAGATTTGACCCTTCAAATAAATGAACAAGCAAGTAAACAAATGCTCTAAGCTTGGTTCCAAGTTGAACTCTGTGGGGTTACCAGAATTCCTAATATTATACGCCAGCAGAAGCTGCAAAGACCAAATTGCTTTTAAAAATCTTGTATAAATCTTTTCATTTTCCCATACATACCGTCTT
>NW_009743735.1:0-456 GCF_000703405.1 Apaloderma vittatum | reverse complement strand
AGAGGGTGAGGTCCTCACTACTAACTCTGAAGGGTGTTAGGATGGATCCAGTGAGAGAGTAAGGGGAAGCCCACTCAACTTGATGTAGAGAGAATCAAGTTCTGAGGCCCTGCCCATCTGGGAAGCATCACTGCTGCACTAGTTGGGTACGACATTCTTGGGTTCATCACGTTTTCAGCCATACTGCTGAGCTCCTGTTGTTCCTTAGATCACTGCAACAGCCTAAGACCTTACTGGAGCTGGATGGTCAGTGCTCAGAGAGCTAAAACACTGAAGAGAATCTTCATGAAGAGTGTCAAGCAGCACTTCCCAGGGAAAGGCACTTCGTTGTCTAATGAGCGTCAAGGATAACAACGGCCCTGTGGTCACACAGGAAACCACTGCTGTCATGTATTCCTCTGGCATGATGCATGCGCTGTGCTGGGAGTTTGAAGAAGGCACAAAGAAGAATAACTC
>NW_009743734.1:0-455 GCF_000703405.1 Apaloderma vittatum | reverse complement strand
ACGGTTACGGCCAGCTGCTTTGCATTGTACGAAACTGTAAAAATTGATCATGCTACTGATGTGCTCTGAATATGAAGAAAATCTATAGCTGCAGCCTTACTGCATGTGGGACTTTCCTGTAGTGATTTATCACTTTCCTGTGGCCGTTCTCTTATGTGAATATGAATTTGTAGGTTCACCCTTGGAGTTGAGTAAATGAAAGCAGGAAGGAATAGAAGAAACAAGCTGTGGAAAACGATTCCTGTACCTGTGGCAACTCACCTATTTAGTCCCATTTCATTACTTTTCTCATGCAAAGCAAGATTGTAATTTTAACCCACGTTAATTAATCTTCAAAAATACTTCACCGCTATGAGATTGTGGTATTTAATAGCATCTAGATATATAACAATACTGTAGGTTATGGATGGAGGGATCTCCCTATTGACTTATCTTGAAAAACAAATTTAAGGAGG
>NW_009743733.1:0-440 GCF_000703405.1 Apaloderma vittatum | reverse complement strand
TTATTTGGTTTTATCTGTTGACTGATTAAGTGTTCAAATGTCAGAGTTCCAGAACAGTGATATCCAACGCTTGAGCAGCTTAACTGGAATCTTCATTCTTTTATTTCTGTAGGACCTTGATGTTGGAGCAAAGAAGGTGAAGCTGTACATTGATGAGAACCTTGTATTTGATGGTGAATTAGAGAGAGCCTCTGGAGATCTCTGCGCTGACCATAGCACTACAATTGACCTTACAGATTGCAAGCAAGGTACCACTGCGTGTTCTTCAAATGAAAGGAAAGAAGTAAATGCACCTGCGGGCGTGGGGAAGGAAGCAGACCTACATTTTCAATGCTCGCAGTCAAACAGCACTTCGCTAAACTGGAAATCTCTGCCAGAAGAAAATCTTCTTGAGCATAAGATGAACTCAATCAGCTTTACAAAGAAAAATTTGTCTGAGC
>NW_009743732.1:0-456 GCF_000703405.1 Apaloderma vittatum | reverse complement strand
ATAGAAAATGTATTTTTAATCCAGATGTCCCATGACAGAGACAAGTCTTTACATTTCTTCAAAATTCATTACCAGTGAGAATGGCCTTGATGTCCCCAGGAAAAACTGGGGACATTTGGACCTCCTTTTTTGGAGGCAGGAGGTGAAAACCTCACCTGATTTAGGTATTTTTCTCCTACAAAAGATAAAGAGTTCCATCACAGAGGTCGGTCAAGAACGCTGCTGCTCATCCCTCTCCTCACCCACACTCCCACCAAAGTCTGCGTGTTCTCCACCAGCTGCCCCAATCACAGCTGCAGAGCACACTCCAGATCTTTCTGCACTACCAAGGAAGTTTGGGAGGGGAGGAGTTTACTTTGCATTTAGCCTGCTGCACAGGTTTCACAACGTGGTTCAAGAATTTTGGAATCGCAGAATTACTGAGACTGGAAAAAAACTCTGAGATCATCAAGTCCA
>NW_009743731.1:0-439 GCF_000703405.1 Apaloderma vittatum | reverse complement strand
TGTGTTAATAGGTCTTAACAGCTTGAGTGAAACAAGGAAGAGTTCTGTTACGGGCATAAAAGGGGCAAATGTTGAAGTACACAAGATACAGATACTGCAATTCTTCTTCCCAGGCTTGACCGTCCCCTGACCTTGTCTGAGAAGATTGTATATGGACACCTAGATGACCCAGCAAAACAGGAGATCGAGCGGGGCAAGACCTATCTGCGCTTACGGCCAGACCGCGTGGCCATGCAGGATGCCACCGCTCAGATGGCGATGCTACAGTTCATCAGCAGTGGGCTGCCAAAAGTGGCTGTGCCTTCCACCATCCACTGTGATCACCTCATCGAAGCCCAGTCAGGGGGCGAAAACGATCTTCGAAGAGCCAAGGTCATTGTTGCAGAGACTTAAATTCTGTCTGTTTGAAAGCCTCTTTCCAGTTGAAGGAAGATTTTTT
>NW_009743730.1:0-456 GCF_000703405.1 Apaloderma vittatum | reverse complement strand
CACCCCCCCCTCCCCTCAGCCAGCCACAGCTCAACCACCCAACGCATTTCATCAGCGCTGGCTCCTCCAGCAGCTCAGGGACCTCACAGCTGGGCTGTGCCTGAGCTGCCCTTACCTTCTCCCCCTCGCTCCAGGAGTAGAGCGTTTCCCAGCACAGGGTAGCAGGGGCTGACACCCGGGATGGGCTTCAGCACTCGCCACTGCTTCCAGTAGTCCATCAGCGAGGGCAGGGAGCACATGGCCACCACTGTCAACAGCAAAATGCTGATACCAGCCCCCAAATGCAGCAGCTGGGGGGCCCCCGTGACTCCCTGCAAAACCTCCATCGCCACCTCCCAAGCTTCTTGCTCCACGCCTGGATCCTTACTGGGGAACAGACGCTGACTCTACACAGCTCTGCCTGCATCTGCCGCCGCAAGCCCAGCGTGCTGGGACCCAGGCCAGGAGAGTGGGAGG
>NW_009743729.1:0-455 GCF_000703405.1 Apaloderma vittatum | reverse complement strand
GGCACGTGCTCGGAAGTTCTCTGTTGGCACCAAGATTCTCTGGAAGTGAGTTGGGAAGTGAGTCAGAGCCGACTCGTCCCCAGGACACAGAGATGGAGATGGTTCAGCTGGAGCCGGGCACACAGAGGGCAGCCGAGAGAGCGCGGGAAGGTGAGATTCTGAGCAGAGAACACCCCTGTCCCGCGCATAACACCAGCAGGGAAGCCAGAAGTAGATGTGTCAGGACAGACCTCTCAAGGGGTGTCCCTGGTGGGTCTTGGCAGGACAGGACCGGGAGAAGGGGCTGACAGTCCAGCCAGGGTGGGTGAGACAGAAAGATGCAGGAGGAAAGAAGGTGCGAGACAGCCGGCGGGACAGCAGCTGTCAAGCTGATTTTCCCAGGCAAGAAAGAGTAAATGTCCGGAGTCTGGTGGCCCCATGAAGCACGGCCAGCAGCTGGTCACCAGCCCAGTAAA
>NW_009743728.1:0-455 GCF_000703405.1 Apaloderma vittatum | reverse complement strand
TCTGTGTCCGTAGTTCTGCACAAAACGTAGCTGCGCTGAACTCTGACTGCGCTCTCTGAACTCAGATGATCTCTGAGATCCCTTTCCAACCTCAGCCACTCCAGGATTCTGTGACAGTCACTTTTTTATAGTTCCATTTTCTGCCGCTTTCCCTTGCTGTTCCAACTCTGCAGCCGTGTGCGGGTGCAAGAGGAGAGCTGAAGTTTGTGTTATCCCTTACTGATGTAACTCCCTGTCGTGGGAGCATGAGAACATCCCAGCTGAGAGGAGAAACGGGCTCTGCAATCGTGTGGCACCCTCTAGCGATGGTACAGTTGAGCGTTGAGCACTTTCTCCATCCAAACAGCCCGGTCACGGTGTGTGTCTGTGTTTCTGTTTGCAGACACTTGACTGAGAGACCGTTTTCCTGCTCTTTCTTCAACACTTCCTCAGGGTCGTTAAAACATGCAAAGTAG
>NW_009743727.1:0-453 GCF_000703405.1 Apaloderma vittatum | reverse complement strand
CTGACTTCCTCTGGGGCCTCAGGGGACTGAGCAGTTGATACTCATTTGATTTCTGGGAGATGATGTCCTGCTTCACATAAAGTACCCTCAACACTTGTCTGTCTGCTTCTCTGGGTTCTTGGGTCCTCTTAAGGTGGTCTGTGTTGCTGTTTTAATTCAAAAAGCAGAGCCCTGCTCTGAAATGTAGCAGTTGTTTTCCCCCTGTAATGCACTGTTTGCACCCTGAAATGGTCTCTGAGTGCATGAACTGGATTCTGTTACTGAAATTATACTGAAGCATGCACTCCAGAAAAGCAGGTAATGCTCTCCAATTGCTAATCCACGTTCAGTCATTGGAACCAGTTTAGAATTAGTTTCAAGCAAAATCCTGCAGGGTGTGGGTGTTAAGTTTTCAGCACCAGCTGTTTTGTTCTGCACACCCATTCGTTTGCGTCGCTCTGCTCGCAGATACTG
>NW_009743726.1:0-451 GCF_000703405.1 Apaloderma vittatum | reverse complement strand
TGCATGCAGCAGGGTAATCAAAAGTTGAAGGATTTGTGGGGGGGGGAAAAGAAAAAAATCCCATTTTCCCATTTCTAAATCCCCCCAAACACACGAGCAAACCAAATTTCACCACCAGACACCTCAGCTTAGTGTTTGAGGCTGCTATTAGTCTACGGAGAAATGGAAGGCTTGGCATCACTTTTTTCATGGCTTTTCCACCTCCCTAGGTTCACGGCCTCTACCGCACAACTGGTGCTAGTTTTGAGAAGGCGCAGCAGGAGTTTGCAACGGGAGTGATGTCCAACAAAACTGTACAAACTGCTGCAGCCAACGCCGCATCGACAGCAGCAACTAGTGCAGCTCAAAACGCGTTCAAGGGTAACCGAATGTAGGGAACGTGAAAAGTCATCATGGTTGTCTTCATATTTTGTTTTCCAGTCATAGAATCATAGAATGGCTTTAGTTGGAA
>NW_009743725.1:0-455 GCF_000703405.1 Apaloderma vittatum | reverse complement strand
CGAGCACAGCGCAGAGGACTCGCAGGAGTTGCCCCAGGCTTTCTCCCTGTGGTGCCGCCACGGTCCCTGCTCCACCAGAAGTGCCTCGCTTCAGCTGAAACCTCCTTTCCTGGGTCTGTGACCCAGGTCAGCAGACTCGCTCTAGTAAAGGAACCGGCTGGGTGGAGAGGGGGCGAAGAAAGGCCGAGCCTCATGTCAAGGGTCTTGCAGCCAGCTGCTGTACCCGGCTTGATCGGCCGGATGGGGACAACCTGGGCTCTTGCAGCAGCTGCCTCTGGTCCTCTGATCCTTCTTTTCTGCAAAGACGCTTAAGATAAGACAGGAAGAAAACCAGCCCCTGCCCACCGCTGCCCTGGCTCCGTCCCACCATCAGGGCTCCGCCAGCCCCAGGCTCGGAGAATGATCATAAAATCACAGAATCATTGAATCAGAGAATTGTCAGGGTTGGAAGGGAC
>NW_009743724.1:0-454 GCF_000703405.1 Apaloderma vittatum | reverse complement strand
ACCCCTCCGCCCTCTGCCTCGCTGGGGCAGGGCCACCCTGCACCCCAGGGGCTGGGGCCGGGTCCCCATGTGCCCTACCTGCGGCCGTGCTGCTGTGTTTGCTCCCTCTCGGGGACGGTGTTGGGGCGCTTGGCGAGGTGAGGAAGCAGCGGTGGCATGGACGGGATGGCCACGATGTCCCTGGGGAGGGCGGGAGCCACGGGTGGGCGACAGGGGACAAACAACCCCCCTCCAGTTTGAGGCGTCGCTCAGAAACCTGTCACAGGCTTGTACCCCGTGGCATTCTCCCGCCCCTAGGGAAGGTCCCCGTCCCCCCCAGTGATGGGCAGGGCTGCAGAAGGTGCTTACCCCCACCTGCCTCCCATCCCACCCGTGCACCCCCCCGGAGCTGGGTGCTACTCACGGGCCAGGCACCAGCATGCTGAGGGGCCGGTCGCAGGACATGCAGTGGAAA
>NW_009743723.1:0-442 GCF_000703405.1 Apaloderma vittatum | reverse complement strand
CTGAAGAATGAAATGAGCTTCCTAGCACAAGAAGGGCAAGGGCACTGGGCACACTTAAACATGCTGTATAATAACCTGGAATATTAAAATTAATTGCTTAATTGAAATGAATAGGGGGAATTAGTACAGCAATACAGCTTTTGAAATGGGGAAAAATTAAAAAGGCTCCGAAAGGACAAAGATCAAAGTTGTTCTGTGCTGATGTCATCTCTTGGGTGTTGAGGGAAGGGCGTTACGGAAATAAAATGAAGAAATCGGTGAGCCCAGAAGGGATAAAGGAAACCTCCTTCATCAAGTACAGGAACAAAATGTGAGGAAACTGAGCTGACGTACACTCCTCAGGTTTGGAAGCGTCCCTAGGGCCAGCTTCATCCTCACTTGAACGCAATCAGGCCAGGAGTGTGAAAAAAATCCCTGTTCACAATGTGTTTTTTTTTTTTTT
>NW_009743722.1:0-453 GCF_000703405.1 Apaloderma vittatum | reverse complement strand
GAAATAAATACTTATATTGTATCGTGTGGAAGCTGATCTGACCCAGCCCAGTGAGTAAATCCCTCAGCTAGGATCTTGCACAAACGTTGTAGTTTAGGAAGTTTAGAAAAGCACAAATGTCTGCCAACATTGCAACATATTTGTTCTCATTAGAGTTGCAGAGGCAGTAGTCCTGCTAAAACCAGTATAATTATATATAAATGATGTTGGCAGATTCCATAAAGTATGTCAGAAGGACAAAACCAGATGTTTCCTGGACTGCATATCCTCAGTAGGTTTTACACCATGACTTTGTGAATAAAAGTGAAAGCTTTTTTAGCAAACTCTCTTTCTCTCTTCCTGCTGGAAAGACCACCTATTTTCTCATACTGTGCAGAGACCAGTACAGAAGTTACCAATTAAGTTACCAATTAAGGCCTTCTAGGCAATTCTACTGGTCTGATTTTGTCCATT
>NW_009743721.1:0-454 GCF_000703405.1 Apaloderma vittatum | reverse complement strand
AAAACATTCCCAAACAATAATAATTTGTTCCTTGAAGCTAGACTTTCTGGACATGGCCAAACCTTTTGGCACAGAGGGTAATTAGGAGTAGGTTTTGACGGCTTACTTACTGCTTCTTGTCTCAGAACATCTATGGAGGAACTTGCCTAGAAGTTTGTTAAGTTTAGGAAGTACAGGAAAAAGAGACAAATGCCATTTTACCTTTAGGAAATGTTTCTTCAGAGAGACTTCCTTTCATCTAATCTCTCTGTTTTTCCTGTCCTTCATGGTGTGACACTTAGGTTTGCAGGGATAGCAATCTTTCTCAGGTGAGTTTTTTTGAGAATTGAATTTGACACATAGTTTTGTTTAGAGAAGGTGCAGAGAGACGACATTTGACATAGATATTCATGTTGATATACTTTTAATGAAGAAAGGTAAATACTTACTAGCTGGAGAAATACTTTACTTAAAC
>NW_009743720.1:0-453 GCF_000703405.1 Apaloderma vittatum | reverse complement strand
TATGCTCCAAAAAACCAGCTGTTGCAGGAGGTGGAGGGAAACCAGGTCTGTGTGCAGTGAAAAGATGGAGAAGCCAAGAGAGAAAAGTGTCTGCAGATCCAGTGCACCTGCAGCAAAGAGCAACTGGGGAGAATCGAAGCAGCTGGTAAGCACCGCTCACCGGAGCCATGCAATGACCCAGGTGACCGGGCTGATCTAGGTATCCAGGAAAAATGTTCCAGTGATGCCTTGGGCACTGGGAGTGTCCCCCACGGCGTGGGGTGAAGGGAGAGAGGCAACACCACCCTCTGGAGCTGTGTGCTGGCAGGGTGGATTCCATCCTTCCCCAGGCCCAGCCTGACCCTTAACTGGTCAGCTTAATTGATTCCCTCTTGTGTGCTCGAATTTGAAGCGGAGTTGAGGCCCAATTTGTGATCGTTTACCAGAATCACAGAGTTGTTGAGGCTGGCAAAG
>NW_009743719.1:0-453 GCF_000703405.1 Apaloderma vittatum | reverse complement strand
CTTTAGCCTACTTCCATATCCCCATTGCGATGGAGGCATTTTATTCTCTAAGATTGTATATTCCACAGTGAGTTCTGCCATATTTCTCCGCACATTGTTTTCTTTCAACAACACAGCTGGTCAAACACTGCAAAAAGGCATTAGCTGAAAAAAACCCGTCAGGAAATAGGGTTTTCTCTTCTCCACCTAATGCGTTCCAGCTACCTTGCTTCCTCCCAGCATTTAACTCAGTAAAGGATGTTGTGATCCTGGCAAAAATCCGAAAATGTCAAACGTTCATGATTATCAGTACTAAGAGTGAGTTTTATTCTTACAGCAATAGTAGCCTAGGCTGGGATTGCAGAATTCTTTTTCTAGGAATACAGAAAGCAGTCTCTTTACTATGATTGGGACTAAAACTGATAAATTCAACTCCAGCATGCTTTGTATCATAGAATCCTAGAATGGCCTAGG
>NW_009743718.1:0-435 GCF_000703405.1 Apaloderma vittatum | reverse complement strand
AAAAATTTACTTAGTGCATTCAGGAATCTACATTGAATTTTTCTAAGAAGTCACAGTAATCTGTTGACTAGCATTAAGGAAGCTACATCTTACAACTACTCCAATTCTTCTGCAAGGCTTGCTGATATTATGTTTTCTGTACGATCTCCTATAGAAAGTGAGGAAAGAAAGTGTACCTGCAATTCTTTTATCTCTTCTAATTTCCTTTTTTCCGCTTGTTCAAATTTTTCTCTCCAGGCCCTTAGGGGAAAATAACACATTAGGAGAAAAATTACAGCATATAAATTTTATCCTTTCTGTGGTAACGTAAGACATTAACAACTGCCTGACCTTTGCATTTCGGCCATGTCCCTTTCCTTCTGGTGCAATTTCATCCTCAGAGATGTTATTTCCTGCAAATAACGTCTGCATTTTTCAGGATCAGTGTTCAAAGCA
>NW_009743717.1:0-435 GCF_000703405.1 Apaloderma vittatum | reverse complement strand
TGAATGTACAAAGGAATAAACAGGGAGTTGCGCTTTTCCAAGCTTTTAAAGTCTATCTTGTAATGAATTTCTATCAAGCCCAATCAGTTTAGCAAACAGAATCATGGAAATCTACGAGATTTCTGTGTATTACGAGCAATGAAAAATCAAAAGCAGCTGAACAAACCTGATTGCTTGGAACTCATTTGCTCTGCATTTTTAATGCTTGTTTCACACACTGACTAGCCATTTCTTTTTCTTTTTTATTTTTAGTTACAGTGCACACTTGCAGTATTAATATAAACATTTTGGTGTGTTTTCCAGATGACAGCACTGGAGAAAGCCACTGGTGATGTTGTGCTCAAGTTTGAACCGTTTGTTCTTCATGTGCTGTGCGAAGAGCTGCGAGATGCTCAGCTTCTGGTAAAATTACATCAAGTAACGGCGTTCCCTTGT
>NW_009743716.1:0-445 GCF_000703405.1 Apaloderma vittatum | reverse complement strand
ATACCTTTATCTTCATTTCATCGATTGCATCCAGGACCCAGCCTACTGTGCCATCCCCACCACAGACAAGAACCCTGACAGCGTTGCAAGGCAGCAAGGTGCAGAGTTGGAGTGCTTTAGCAGGTGCCATTTTGCTTAGATCGAAAACCTAGGAGAAAGGAAAACAGGGAGTTCCATCAGTTCAGAGACCATGACTCAGCATTTGCCTCACAGATAAACCACCTCATTCTCATGCAAAACGAAGATTCTCCATTTACAATATTACATTAGCAAACGAGCAGGATTTGGTTTCCCAAATTCACAACCGAGATCCAGGTGCTTTACTAGGAATAACTGCCAATGACAAACCCACGTGACAGAGTCCTACGAGAAGTCTGTATCTAGAGGCATTACGATAAATTGATAAATTCTGTAAAGACAGAAGACTCCAAGTAAGTTAAAAAAA
>NW_009743715.1:0-435 GCF_000703405.1 Apaloderma vittatum | reverse complement strand
CCTACCCTAACCTGCCTCCACCATAACAACCCTGCCCAAATGTCGGCATTTTCCCCCCTCATGTCATCATTTTCCCCCCCAAGCTTTGGGTCGCTTTGGCCAGCAGGCCTGGTGCAGAGATACGAGGCTGAGTGCTTCCAGCTGCCTCCTGGCCTGGACTCAACCTCTGATGCCACTGTAACCCACGATGGGATCAAAACACCGAGAAACAGCTGGCACAGGGTGAAGTAATGAGGGAACGGGGGAGGTTTGCAATGGGATCAGCCTCTGAAAGGAGCAAGTCTGCTAAGAAATCAACTTTCACTCCATCTGGGCTGAAAGTATTGACCAGGATGTGTGATACAGACACCAGAAAAGTGTCTCTTCTAAAGACAGGAGTTCCCAGCACAAGATGTCACCCAGGAACAGAGCACCGGTGCACTGCCTAGCTGGGAA
>NW_009743714.1:0-452 GCF_000703405.1 Apaloderma vittatum | reverse complement strand
TCCCCTTGCTTTCTTGGCAGGACGATTTAGGATGGAGATGATGTTGGAGGTGGACTTGCTGGAAGTCCAGCTGCAGTGTGTGCAAACTCCTTCCTGGTGCAGTGGGTGGAGAGTTATGGGACGTGGCAGGGTTGAAGGACACATCCTTCCTCCAAAACATTGACTATGTCATCAGTGGAATAAGGAGAAATGTGCTTAAATTGAAGAAAATAAAGAGTAATTAAGCCTCAACCTATTTTTTCTCCGTTCTTTCCTACTTGTAGAGCTGAAGGAGACCCAGGCTTGTGGCGAGGGCCTGTGTTGCACTCTGATGAGGCTGCCTGGTTGGTGGTCAGGTACTGCAGGTTTTATCCAATCAAATATGAGTATCTTCCCTTGGGCTAGGCAGCCTTGGTCACTCTATCATCACTTCATTCAACCCAAAGTAAATGTTTACATTTGTTTGGATGAAG
>NW_009743713.1:0-443 GCF_000703405.1 Apaloderma vittatum | reverse complement strand
AAATTTCCTAATGAAGACAAACAGCATGTGTTAGTTGACATAAGACTTGCATTCTGTGCAGTTTGTGATGGTTGATAAACACAGTTGGTATTCCATGCAAGTATCTACACTTAGAACCCCCTCATGTTCAGCTTCTGAGAGAGGTGTAGACAGAACCACTGAGGTTGAAAGGGGCCTCTGGAGACTGCCTAGTCCAACCTCTGCTGCTCAGAGCAGGGTCACATAAACCATGTCCAGTCAACTTTTGAATATTTTCAAGGATGGAGAGCCCATAATCCCTCTGGGCAACCTGCTCCAGTGTTTGAGCACACTCACAGTACATTTTTCTTAGGTTTAAATGGAATTTATCATATTTCAATTTGTGCCCATTGCCTCTTGTCCTGTTACTGCCTATCATTAAGAAGAGTCTGTTTTTCCTTTCTCGCCCCCCTCTTTGATAAAAT
>NW_009743712.1:0-445 GCF_000703405.1 Apaloderma vittatum | reverse complement strand
CCTGCCTCTCTCTGCAGGGTGAATCTGCTTTAAGATACAGCACGGAACAGCTTGCCTGTGTGTTTATCACACTGAGCCAAACACAAAGCAACACAAGCTGGAAGGAAGTTGTTTTATACTTACCAGCAGCATTGATATTTTCCTCACAGGAGTACCAGATCCCAGTGTGGAAATACCTGAAAAGGAAGCGGTCATCTCCTGTCTCCCAGCTGTAATGAACCACATTCTGGTTTGTCTCATTTGCAGTCTCATTCCCGCTGTAGTTGAGGCAGTTTGTCTTCTTCTCTTTCCCACAGCTGGGCTTGGGGACCCTCTGTGTGCCCTCACACCAGTGGGTCGTAATAAAAGCTGTTGTAGAGAAGAGGAGAGCCATCAGATTCAGACTCACTGCTAGCAGGGCTCTGCATCTTCGATTTGTCTTCATGGTAAATCCGCCCTCCCTCCC
>NW_009743711.1:0-447 GCF_000703405.1 Apaloderma vittatum | reverse complement strand
CTGTTAACAAGCAGAGATGATCCACAAGCTTCCATACAATGAATTCACTCTTTGGAGGTACTTGATTGGTTAAAGAGCCGTCCTGCTGACTCAGCGTAGAAGTCAAACCATCTCAGAAGCCTAATGGATAGACTGTCTGTACAGGGTAGGCAGAAAGTTCAGAAATGAAGCCATCCTGTGACATCTGAGATACAATCAAGTTCAGACTGAGATTTATGATTTTTATTATTTGACTTAACAATGAAAGCAAAGGAATAAAGTGAGGACGTGTACACCATATCCTGTGAGAGAACCTTAGAAACAAGGGAACGTGGTCTTGCTGGTGATGTCTGGAAAATGGATCTCTGCATCGAGTAAAAGCATTTGTGTTGTCACAGTCTGCATTTGTATGTGCATGTACCACAACCGTTTATACAGTTGTGTGTTCTTGGCACGGATGGGTTCACT
>NW_009743710.1:0-451 GCF_000703405.1 Apaloderma vittatum | reverse complement strand
ACTTCATATATAATCTTTTATGGAAGAGTAAATAAATATGCCATTTCCTTCCTATACTTTTACTAATGAGAGGTGCCATTGCCATAATTACAGAATTACACAAACTGAAATAATCTCCGTTACAGCTTTGCTATGCAATTTATAGTAGCTTTCCCATTCCCCCCCCACTTCCTTTTACTCTTAAGCATATAGAGAAGTCTACATTTGACTAGGTAGGTGTATTTGCTATGCAGCCATGCCAAAGAACATCAGATGTTCATACAAAGGTCTTCCCTGGACAGAAAGTCACCTCTTCATTCACTGGCAAACTGCAGTAAGAGCAGCAGTGTACTAAATGCAAAATAGATTTCGCTTACAAAAAGTAAAAGCTTTTCTGTGAGTTACTGCATCCATTCAGAAGAACAAGCCATTAATTGCAGTCTAACACAACGTGCACAGAGAAAAAGAAAGG
>NW_009743709.1:0-450 GCF_000703405.1 Apaloderma vittatum | reverse complement strand
AAATTAACAAAAAAACCCCCGCCCAGAACAAAATAAAAAAATCAAAAAACATTTGTCATTTGGAACAGAAAGGGAAGGCTTTTATTTTGGGAAGATACGTAAAAGAACAATAAGCATCGTGTGTCACAAGATCTGCCTAAATTCAGTGCTGTTCGCAGAACAGAAGTTACCAACCAGCAGGACTGAGCCGCACCTGGCTCAGTTTCCCAGTTTCCCTCTGTCTCAAAATTCCAGAACTGTTCCTGCTCCCGATTTCAAAGTGAAAAGAGTATTTTCTGCAAACATTCGGTGTATAAATATAGGATTAAACAAACACATGTTTGGGGTCCCTGATGTCCCAGCGAGAAACCGGCTGTTGGCAGGGAAAGGCGAGGGGGCCACCGCAGAGGAAGCGATCGCTGGGGGTGGTTTAAAGGTGTTTAATTGTGCAGCGGCCCCCCTGGTGAGTTT
>NW_009743708.1:0-450 GCF_000703405.1 Apaloderma vittatum | reverse complement strand
GCAGAACACTAGTGCATCGATTGTTGCTGTTTATGCCCTCCTCAGCTGAAAGAAAAGAACGTCTTAACAGAGAGCAGCTACAGTTTCTGTAGCTACAAGTCAGAAAAGAGGTGAAGAGCTATGATTTTGTCATGTACCAAAATGGGCTTTTTAGAAAGTAGAACTGCTTTATATAGAAAGTGTCTTCTTAATCTCCTCTAAAATTGAGCACTGAGCCTATTCTCACCAAAAGAGGCTCCCAGCATGTTTCTATACTATGCCTAGACAGTTAGAGAAGTAATCCTCCTGTTCACCGAGTAGAAAATCTTCAATCAGCTCATAACAGCCACTTGGACAGGACAGTTTGTTTAAAAAAATAAAAAATTTAAAATAACGTAAACTAAAGGGCCAGAAAAAAAGTTACAATATTTGACACAAACCAGAAAAAAAATCTTTCCAACTTACTGTGCT
>NW_009743707.1:0-451 GCF_000703405.1 Apaloderma vittatum | reverse complement strand
AAAAAAAAAGTATATTCTGCTGAAAGTCAAGACGGATGTGACTGATTATTGGTCCTAGAAGTAGCAAATTCAAATCATGATAATATAGCAAGCTAATACAGAGTGCTGGGTGCTATTTCCTTCCTGGAGTGTAGGCTTCTGATTATCATAGCACTACAAAATATTTTCAAGGCTTGAGATGTTTTACTCATCCTCTAGAATGCATTGAAGCTGATCCGTTAGAGGTCAGGTGCTCCAAGCCTCAGAGTATGGCATGGGCAGAAGACCTGAGTTGTGAGCAAAACCAGCAGTTACTGGGTCAGAGCTATAAATAGCACAAATAGTGCTGCACTCAGGAAATTGGCATCCATAAGCTATTTCTATATGTCTCATATTCATTATTTTTAGGAGTAGCTCAGTGGGGTTGAGAGACAGATTCTGAAATCAGCTGAGAAAATACTATCTACTCTCA
>NW_009743706.1:0-448 GCF_000703405.1 Apaloderma vittatum | reverse complement strand
AAAAAAAGCGCATCCTCAATAAATGTTATATGAATTGCAGGTCCTTACCAGTAAGGAAAAAATCGCTCTGATTTCTCTGGGTAGGATGGTAAGCATAGAAAAGATTTTGTTTAGTTCTGGAGTTGACTTTTTTTTGTCTTACACAGTGAAGAGCCTATTTATACTGCCTTCTTCATTATATCAGAGGAAGACACTGTCACTTGAAAGTTCTTCCTTTGCAAGAGAAGGGAAGGATTACTCACATAGCTCTCTAATCTAAGTTCCTTTCAGCTGCTATGCAAAGCAACTTCCAGAAGGCTGGGCTGCTAAGCTAGTATAGTGTTGCAATTAAATAGAAATTAAATAACGACATTTTCTGACTGGATGGTGGTTTTTGTTGGTTTTTATGTGGCTTTTTTTTTTTTGCGGGGGGAGGGATGAAATCAATGCCATGAACTGTTTCCTGTGT
>NW_009743705.1:0-451 GCF_000703405.1 Apaloderma vittatum | reverse complement strand
GAATTTCTTGCCTAGATTTTACCTTAGAGTATACAGGAAGGCAAGTTGGAAACTTACATACTTTTCTCTAATAATCTTTAATTTATATGTCAGTATTGTAGATACAGTCAACAGTAGTTGCAAAGAAGCTGATTTGGGACTGTATCAGCAGTTGTATATATCAAAATGCTGGTCAAGTTAAGCCCAGCTGGAAAGCCAGCGTGGTCATGACTGCATTGAGCTCAGCTCCATCTTGTGCTGCTTCTCTGAGGGCATGGGATTTGGTGGATTTTGTTGGTTTTTTTGTTGTGGTGTGTTTTCAAGTTGATTTCTTCTCCTCTGTTTTCATGTTTGCCTAGAAGGATCAGAATTTGTGTGGCTGTGCATTGAGGCAAAAGTTAATATACACTACTTTTTAACTGACCTACTCATGTGGTTCTTGAATTCACAGTTGAGCTGGGACAGCAGATAA
>NW_009743704.1:0-449 GCF_000703405.1 Apaloderma vittatum | reverse complement strand
GAGAATGAAAATCCAATCTGATCACAGCAGCAGCTGCCTTTGTGTTCTCCACCTGCAGCAGGAGAGGAGTGGATTGTACCTCTGGTGCAGGAAGAAGCAGGGAGTGGAACAGAAGAAATCCTGCAGGATCAGCTCTACTTGGGGAGAAGGCATAGGGTGAAGTCTGCTCTGTTGCTGTCTGTTGTTTGACTTTTATTGTGTCAATAAATCCGAACTCCAACAAGGAGAAGGTAGTACATCTTGGCTAGAGTGTCTGCAGAGCAGAATAAGAAAATGCCTGATGCACTTGTAATACAAATGTTTGGCTACTGCATTGATAGCAATGATTATGTTGTACTGAAGATGGAGGGGTTTTTTTCATTGACATGCACTGGTGGTGTAAGTGCTCTCTATCTGCAGGACTAAGGGGCTGCTGGCATCTCCTGCTAACAACGCCCACATTTTTTTTT
>NW_009743703.1:0-451 GCF_000703405.1 Apaloderma vittatum | reverse complement strand
GGCTGCTCTGTGCCCGCAGGAGGAGCTGAGGCCGGGCGTGGTGTACGTGGGGCACCTCCCGCGGGGGCTCTGCGAGCCGCAGATCCACGAGTACTTCGAGCAGTTCGGGACGGTGACGCGGCTCCGGCTCTCGAGGAGTAAGAAGGTAAAAGCGCGGCGCCGGCTCTCGCCGAGAGTCCCTGCCGGGACCGCCCGCAGGATTCCCGCAACCGGCGGCCTCACCCCGGGCCGTGAGGTCCCTGGGAGCTTCGGAGACTCATTCCCAGCACGAGGCGCGAATCCTGAGCAGTTGCCGGCGCCGCTCTGCCCGGTGCTCTCGGCCTTCCGTGCGCACCGCGTGGAAAACCTCGTTGTAGTTTCAGGAGCGGGCAGCGGAGGGCACCGTGCTTGTTTGCTTGTCTTAAAAATAATGCTTCTGAAACAAGTACCAGGCTCATAGCATATGAAGCCT
>NW_009743702.1:0-450 GCF_000703405.1 Apaloderma vittatum | reverse complement strand
TGAATGTTTTACCAAGACCATCCTACCGCCCTAAACACCCATGAGTACTCTAGGAGGCATCGCTCAGCCAGAGCTGCAGGAGCAAGAGAAAGGCAGTACCATCCCTTGGCAGGGGAGCAAGCGAGCAGATAATGCCCAGGCTGCTCTCAGCAAGAGCTGAATCCAGCAGGCAGGTTGCCCACATCAACACACGGGTGGCTGCCAAGGTTGTGCAGCAACCACAATCCCCCATTTTTCTGCAGCTCATCCTCAAGGTGTAGGAGGAATCAAAGCTGCTTTGATTTTTGCACGGTCATGCCAGCTCCACATAGATGCACAAGTTCTTGCTGTCATCTTCCTCATGCTGCCCAGTTCCAGTGGAAAAAGGACTCGATGGGTGGACTAGTTCTCCTATTAAAAATAACCTACATGCTCTGTCTTAAGTGGGCAGTAGAATACTTCTTGTAAATC
>NW_009743701.1:0-450 GCF_000703405.1 Apaloderma vittatum | reverse complement strand
CATACACCTTCTTGAAACAGCCATCTCTCATTCAGCACCCATGCTCCATCAATCACATTTAAGATTTCAGTCTTCTTATTAGCAGAACATTTGCCTTATCTCTCCTTCCCCAGTCTGGGGCTCAGAGCCCATCAGCAAATTGGCAGTATCTTGCTTTTTCACACTACTGTTTGAGAAAGAGTATTCCCCCTCTTCCTGCCTTGCCTGGTTCGTGCCTGCATGGCACATTACCTGGTTATTTCTTAGAGCACAGACGGAACATAATCCTCTTAGGAACACCCCAATATGAGCCACGTGTGTCCTACCTTCAAAACCTCTGCCTCTAATTTACTGATTTCTTGTTAAAGATTTGCTGTCGTTGCTGACTCTGACTCAGCTGCCTCACAAATAAACACCAAGGAACAACGCGGGTCCCAGCCGAGTTTCTCGCTTGTCTCGCCATCCCTTCTG
>NW_009743700.1:0-450 GCF_000703405.1 Apaloderma vittatum | reverse complement strand
CCTTGTCTCCAAGTTTCATTTCGTGGGCTTGACGGGCGGCTGCGGCAGCGCCTGCGCCAGAGCCGCTGGGCCCTGCTGGAGCTCCGCCCACCGGAGACCACGCCCACCCCCGAGAACGAATAAAAAAGCAGCAAGAACCAGGGGAGGAGTGGTTGAAGGGGGCGGGGCTACGGGGAGGACACGCCCCCAGGGGGCGGAGCCGAGCAACTCTGGTTTGATTGAGCGGTGCCCAAGCCCATTTATAGGGGAGGGGGTGGAGCCAAGCGCCTCCGGTTTGATTGACAGGTGTCAAACCCCATTCATAGAGGAAAAGGGGTGGGGCCAAGCGGCTCCAGAGGGGGCGTGGCTTAGCCACTGGGTCTTCTCATGGGAGGGGGCGGGGCTTAGCGCCAGCTGGGCATGATTGACAGCTCGCGGGGCAGAGCCAAGCGCCTCCAGGGTGGGCGGGAG
>NW_009743699.1:0-439 GCF_000703405.1 Apaloderma vittatum | reverse complement strand
TAAAGGGAAGTCAGACTTGCTCAATGCATTTTGTTGTTCACAAATGCATCCTGTTAGTCACCTCCTATTTATCTTCTGGATGACTGCAAATTATTTTCATTAGTTTATTCTACAAATTTTTATTTTTATACTTACTGAAAAAGAAGCGAGTTTGATTCCTGACTAAAAGTAATATCTGCAGTTAAGGTACAGAAAAACCCACTTGTTCTTTGCGGTTTGGAATAGTAAAAGACATCTGATTTCATCAAATGCTTTTGAAACGGATTTGTCCCTTCATTTTACTTCTTGATCTTATAGGGTCTTTACCATGCACGCGCACCTTTTACAGCTCCATCAGATCAATATCTGTACCACCGCTGAGTTCTGTCGCCTCGCTCCTCATCCACAACATTCAATTCCTTATTATCCTATTACTGACCATTTAAAAATATTCCATTTT
>NW_009743698.1:0-449 GCF_000703405.1 Apaloderma vittatum | reverse complement strand
GTCTTTCACAGTACACAAGGCAGAAGGATTTCACAAGAAGTGAAAGCATTGTAAGATTAAACTACAGAGAAGAGTATAAATAACATGTCTCTATCAGTTCTGAAGGTTATCATTGTGTATCTACATAATTAGGTAGAGAGAGAACTATACTACTCATTGATTAATGTAGCCACTAGCTGATACACCTCTGACTTGCCTAATTCCTAACGACGTAAGATCTCTGTTCATAATGAGGAGCATTTTTTTCCCAAAAATGGAAAGTCTTCAATCAAAGCACCTGAAAAAGCGAAGAAAGCTCATCACAGACATCTTTGAAATAATCTGTCCTAAGACAAATTCTTATAAATTATTCTCCTCTGAACCGGGGTAGTTTGAGAACTTGCTTACGGTTGGTACGTTCTGCTGAACTTGGGAAAGGATCTAAAACCAACAGGAAATTAAAAAAAAAA
>NW_009743697.1:0-448 GCF_000703405.1 Apaloderma vittatum | reverse complement strand
GAGCTGATTGCTCTCAAGAGAAACCACGAGGAGGTATGATCCAGCAATAAATAGTGTGTCCAAGACATAGTCCTTGGACTCTTCACGGTCCCCAAGGTTCCCTATCGAGTCAGTTCAGCCTTGTCTCATGAGATTGCCGTGTCTTTGTACCTTGACGCTGCTTTGCCCGCTGTCCTCAACACAAGGACTGACCTGTGCTCTTTGTCGCACTCTCGGGACCCCGCAGGAGATGAGACAGCTGCAGTCTCAAACCGGTGGCGACGTGAGCGTGGAGGTCAATGCGGCCCCTGGCGAAGACTTGACCAAGATCCTGAACGACCTGAGAAGCGAATACGAGCAGATCATCGAGAAGAACCGCAGAGAGGTTGAGCAGTGGTACGAGGTCAAGGTGAGCAGCAACCCACAAAGTGGAGTCTCCTTCGGCAGCAGCACCCAGGCACCCTGGTCC
>NW_009743696.1:0-449 GCF_000703405.1 Apaloderma vittatum | reverse complement strand
CAGCGTTGGGCAGAACCTGGAGAACCCGTATGTGTTGTGTGTGGTCGCTACGGAGAATATATCTGTGATAAAACAGATGAAGATGTTTGTAGCTTGGAATGTAAAGCCAAACACCTTCTACAAACTCAAGCAAAGGAAAAAAAGCTAAAATCTGATGACCTCACAAAAGCAGAACGTCAAGGAGAAACTCACCTGCTTAACACACCTTATTTCTACCAAGATCATTCCTTTATTTTAGGTTTGCGAGATGAGCAGGTTGAGAACCTTAAACTGCAGCTGGGTATTGCTGTCCAGGGCCAGCAAGTTCCAAGACCTATCATAGAGTTTGAACACTGTGGTTTTCCTGAAACTTTAAACCATAATTTAAAGAATTCCGGCTATGAAGTCCCAACTCCTGTCCAAATGCAGATGATCCCTGTTGGGCTCTTAGGGAGGGATGTTGTGGCTAA
>NW_009743695.1:0-449 GCF_000703405.1 Apaloderma vittatum | reverse complement strand
AAAGCAAGCCTATAAGGGCGATTCAGGATTTTCCAGGTACTGTTAATTAAGGTGCCAGTGGCCGCGCGGAAGCTGAACAAGTTTGGAGTCTCTCTCACCTTCACCACCCTACTGGCTTCCTTGGTGTCCCAAAAGATACCCTACAAAGACTTAATGACAATACCAGAACTCCTCTGGAAGAGATGTGTGAAGCCCTCACTGTGAAGTTGAGTAACTTCAGTGGTCAAGCAGATGGGAAGAGCAGACTGTACACAGGTGGAGGGGATGCCAGGAAGCAAAAGCGAAATGGAAGCAGAGATGGCTGCACTTAAGAAGTGTTCTAAGGAGTCGTTTGGTTAGTGACCATAACCTGGAGATTTTAGGAAATCAGACAAATTCAAAGAACATTCATCATTTCGGAGCAGAAAAAACAGCGTAATACTATAGCTCCTGGAATAAAATAAAAAAAA
>NW_009743694.1:0-448 GCF_000703405.1 Apaloderma vittatum | reverse complement strand
TGAACTCTGCTCACAGCCACCAGAGCAGCTTCTGCAGCAGAGAGCTGATTGTCCAGGGTTGCACCCAGCACCAGTCCTGCCTACAGCTGTCAGCGGGTGACAAATGACCCAACAGGGTCTTCGGTCACAAAAGTAAATCTCCGACCACGACAGACAAGGAAGGGAGAGGTGAGGAGTTGGTGAGGTGAGGAGGAGCACAGAGGGCAGGACACCACGAGACCTGCCCTGGACCAGGGAGTCCATCCCCACCTCTGCCCCGGCATCTCAGCTGAGGAGACCCAGCATTCCCACCACACAGCGCTCACATTCCAGCTTCCACACAGCCTTCTGCTCTTCCTCCCACTCCAGGCAGACTCCTGTGCTTCATGCCAAAAGGAAACACTTGGAGCCACCCACCCTCGTCCTCATCACTGAGCAGATACACGAGCAGGCCTTCCGACACCAGAGC
>NW_009743693.1:0-449 GCF_000703405.1 Apaloderma vittatum | reverse complement strand
CCACTTGAGGGACCGGGGGATGGACCCTGGTGGTCAACCGGGGAGGACCCCGGTGTCCGGCCACTCACGATGTCGGTGCAGAGCTCGATGAAGAGGATGGTGATGCAGCCCAAGGGCAGGGGGACGCTGGCCGTGATGTAGATGAGGTAGGGCGTCAACTCGGGGATGTTCTTGGTCAACGTGTAGGCGATGGATTTCTTCAGGTTGTCAAAGATCAAGCGGCCTGAGAAAAGGGCGGGGACGGCGTCACCAGGGGGTGGTGGCGTCACCTCGTGTCACCTCCTCGCCCCCGCCCTCGGCGTCCCCCCCACCTTGCTCGACGCCGGTGACGATGGAGGCGAAGTTGTCGTCGAGGAGGATCATGTCGGCCGCGTTCTTGGCGGCGTCGGAGCCGGCGATGCCCATGGCCACCCCGATGTCGGCCTTCTTGAGCGCCGGCGAGTCGTTCA
>NW_009743692.1:0-430 GCF_000703405.1 Apaloderma vittatum | reverse complement strand
TTCCTCAGAACCAGAATTGGGGAAGAACTACTACAATTCATTGCTGCGCCTGTGAAATGAGCTGCCGTTTGTTGCTGTGAAATTAGCTGCTGCGAGCTGCAGTGGCTGCAAAGCCAGCGTGTCCTTTGCTCCTGCACTGGTACGGGACAGGCGCTGCCAGCTGGGCTGCAGAGCAGACAGGTAAACGCAGAGAAGTGCGCTCTTGAACCAGCTTCCCGAGAAATTCGTCTGCTGGGGCTCCTCAGCTGTGGCCAAGCACTTCAGAAACAGCTGCGATGGCTTTAAGACGCTACTTCTTTTATTAATTCTTTACCGTCCTCAAGTCCCTGTTCCCGAGCCAGTCGGGTTAAGCTGAATCCCCTTCAGCAACAGTTAAAGATCACTGAATTCATTTTGCCACGAGCTCTGCACTGAAAGGTACCCGCAGTCC
>NW_009743691.1:0-438 GCF_000703405.1 Apaloderma vittatum | reverse complement strand
AATTATCTATTGGCATAGTACTGTTGTAATGTGATTAGAAGTATGCCAGGGACCTGAGGAAGCTATAAAGTTTTCTTATTTATAACAGAAATTCTTCAGTTCTTCTTGCTCTGCATATTCCCATTCTTTGTCCATCTTTCTTCTCACTTGTAAGACTGTAGCAGGGAAAGTTAATGCAGCAAAGGATATCACTTGCCCTTTCATATCTTCTCTTTCAGAACTTTTTTTTACAGTGAAGTGAAGTAACAACCATTTTGGAAATTGCTGTCAGAGGAGTGGGAGATGGGGGTAGAATGTTAATGTGTATGCATCTTCATAACTCAGAGTATTTTAGGAAGTGGCAGGTATTGGGGAAAAGGAAACATTCTAAAACACTTCTCACAGTCGTTGTCTTTAAGTGTATATACCTCTGAGCTTTATATTGGGAGTGGCAAAATA
>NW_009743690.1:0-447 GCF_000703405.1 Apaloderma vittatum | reverse complement strand
TCCCTACACAGCTGGTTTCACTGTTTAGCCTGTTGTCTAGATGAGTCTTTTATAAAGCAAAAAGAAGAAAGCATGTTCAAAATCTAAAGCAGGAGGCCTACTGTCCTCTCCTGCTCTTAATCCCACAGCTTCCCCCTTCCAGGGTAAGCAGAAGAGCACATTTCTGAATTATTCCTAGGACAGAAAAGCTTAATAGGAATACTATATTTACATGCTGTAAATTCAGGCTTCGCTGTGAGAAAATCTAGTTCTTTTGAAATAAACAATGTGATAACATAAATAAGCATGGGAAAAATATTTCACATTCTGGGAGAAAACTATTTTTAAAGGATAATTTATTGAAGAGAAACCTATTTTAAGTATAAAGCATCTGTCTCAGCCCTAGGGGACACCATGGATGTGGGTACCTTCAGATCAGTAAGAGCCCTCCAGGACACAACCTCCCAC
>NW_009743689.1:0-448 GCF_000703405.1 Apaloderma vittatum | reverse complement strand
CCACGCAGCCACTGTCACCGCCACGCTGTCCCCGCAGGTGATGGGCACCCTCTTCATCTACACCCTCTTCACGGTGGAGCTGCTGCAGGACTCTCCTCTGGAGAGGATGGACGAGATCATTTACTGCGTGACGGCGGTGAGCCGGGTGCTGGAGTTCCTGGTGGCCGTGTGCGTGGTGGGTTACGGCACCTGGGAGTCGCTCTTCGGCGAGTGGAGCTGGGTGGGAGCCTCCGTCATCATCATCCACTCCTACTTCAACGTCTGGCTGCGCGCCCAGTCGGGCTGGAGGAGCTTCCTGCTGCGCCGCGAGGCCGCCAAGAAGATCAACTCCCTGCCCCGCGCCACCCGCGGGCAACTGCGGCGCCACGACGACATCTGCGCCATCTGCTTCCAGGTCAGAGCTTCCTCCACCACGTTGGGACATAGGGGACACCCCAAAGGATGGACG
>NW_009743688.1:0-448 GCF_000703405.1 Apaloderma vittatum | reverse complement strand
GCTCCCGAGGACCCACCGCCGCGCCAAACTCCCTCCTCTCTTGGCTCCTCGTTCTCCTCTGTTTATTTCTCCCGATTGCTTCTTTCTGGCACGCGTTTTTTCTTTCCTTCTTTATTATTTCTTCCGTTCTCTTTCTTGTTTCCTCCTGCCTTCTCCTTCTCCTTCTTGTCCTGCTCTCCCCGATTCTTTACTCCCCTTTCCCAGCTCTTTCTATCCTCGCTTCTTTAGCCCCGTTGCCTGCTCCCCAGTCGCCTCTGGCGCCGCGGCAAAGAGCTCTCAAACGCGGAGCCCTCAGCGCTCGAGAGCAGCTCTCCAGCTAAGGCAGAGGCTGTTACGTACCAACTTCATTCAGCGATACAATGTAACGTCGGTGCGTGCAGCTCAACTCTTCTATCGTACTTCCTTTCTTTTATCTTTCCTCCTCAGTTTCCTTCTGCCATTTCCTTTT
>NW_009743687.1:0-448 GCF_000703405.1 Apaloderma vittatum | reverse complement strand
GAATTGTGCAATTCTCCCCATCCCCGAATCATCCTGAACCAAAGCCAGCGCCTTGTCAGCCTCTGCACGTTCACGCAAAAGTTCTTTCCGCTTCTCTGACACTTGTGACATGGGCAGCACACACTCAGCACCTTCAGTAGCTGCCCAAAGACTGTTATAGTTACTTAATTGAGCAGAAGACTGCTAAAAGGTCAAGTGGGGCTCTTCCACAAACTTAAAGATTCTTCCTGCTTCATTTGAACTTCGGCTAAAGAAACGGAGGACAAGTGGCATTTAGGATGAAGTACAGTAAACAGCCTTCAGCAACCCTGGAGAAGCTTTTTGTCCCTCTGCAGTTCTCGCAGTACTTTACAGCTTCCGCACGCTTGACACTTTGCTGCTCGGATCTACCAGTAACACCTGCGACCTCCACAAATGTATCAGCCTATAAACCTCCACCTGTTTAGAG
>NW_009743686.1:0-448 GCF_000703405.1 Apaloderma vittatum | reverse complement strand
AAAACAGACGAGCCCATGGACGTGGACCCCATCAACGACCTGTCCTGGGACACCGATGTCCTCATGCATGAGGACAGTCTCTGGCTGGGAGACATCTCTTCAGAGACTGACGTCGCCATGCATGAGGACAGCCTTTGGGTGCGGGACATCTCGCTCAAGACCGACGTCGAGATGGAGGAGGCCCCAGTCAGCAGCTAGAAACGAAAGGCTCCCACCGCCAGCGCCGGGCATGAGGGCGGCTTTAGGATTGTTGTGGGTGCAAATGACTTTGGGGAGGGAGGAGAGGGGAACAAGATTGTTGTGAGTTCAGAAGATTTTGGGCAGGGACGAGGGTCAGATACCGCTTGTTATGGGTTCTGAGAAGGGGGAGCGTGGGATTGTTTAAGATTCAGATGATTTTGGGGAGGGGAGGGAGGGCTGTTGTGGACACCTGACAGTTTTGGGCAGG
>NW_009743685.1:0-442 GCF_000703405.1 Apaloderma vittatum | reverse complement strand
TAGAAAATTACATAGCTGAGGAAAAAAAAGATATCTCCTAATTAGGACACAGTGCAATGAGAATTTTCAAATAAACTTCTTTATGCTGACAGAAGTGCCCAAGTTACATTCAGCAAAGATGCAGCAAATTGTTATTCAGTGATCCAAGCTAGCTGCTGGGTATCTGCAAAGCGCTCTGAAACTCCGCTCTGTCTGTGAAATTTAAGGGCCCTGGTGGAATTTACAGGGTCCCCATGCCACATTCCTAAAACGTTGATAAAGACCGAGTTTCGGTTACTTATATGAAATTTTTAAAGGTCATTAAAAGAAACAACGTATGTTAAAAATTCAACAAAGTGCAACATTGCTTTAAAATAATTTCTATGTTCCAGATATTTATAAAACTGAGTTGCTCTGCCCGTTTCCTACTACGAAGACATTCTTTACAATTTTGAGTTATGGA
>NW_009743684.1:0-443 GCF_000703405.1 Apaloderma vittatum | reverse complement strand
TTCTTCTTCTAAAAGTTGGTAGGGATTTATAACCAAGGCAGTGCTACTTTAAATTAAGAACAAGCAAGCGTGCCTCCTTCTCTTCCTCTAGTGCATCCTGCATGTTGCATAGCTTTCTATATAATATTAATTTCTTGAATTATAAAAGAAACCTTTAGCTTACAATGCAATTTGCATATTCATAAGATTTAGAATTGCCTGGAGCAAGGGCTGATGATTTTGGACCTCAAGTGCTTTGAATTTTTTTAACCATTCCATTAAAAGTAAAGCTAATTGTAACATTAGCTGCCATTTTGAGAATTCAGATGAATGTTTCCTTTACTGTGGGAAACTCAAGCAGTTTGATTTTCTTTGCCCTATAAAAAAATCCAGCTGAAATCTCCCCAAAGTGTTTGACTCAACCACTTTCAGAATTGCATAATGATTTCCTTGAGGAAATAAAG
>NW_009743683.1:0-447 GCF_000703405.1 Apaloderma vittatum | reverse complement strand
GGAGCAGCTTCATCTGTTTATTGTTGTAAATTACTTTTTCTCTGTTCGAGTCTACCTCTGTTTTTTTCAGGTATTCTTCAGAAACCTAGTGCTTCTGAGCAGGAAATGTGTCTTAAGGGTGGATGTTTTGACCTTTCTTTTTACTTCTTCAGGCAATCAGAGATTATAAAAATAATTCCTCTGCCTTAGGTGTATCCATCCACCCAAGTGTACGTGTTTCCTTCGATGTGATATATCTTAAGGTGACGAGTAGCCTGCCTGCCTCGAGGACTCAGAGCCCAACATGCCTGCCAGAGGTAATGGAGAAGAATCTATATTTCACTTTAAGACTTTAATTAATGCCAGTAGAGCAATAGGAATAGGGGGGTTTGTTAGTTTTGCTCAATTTTAATTGCGCAATCAAAATATTGATTTAGGAGATGTGAGCCGTTTAAAAAGAATAAACTG
>NW_009743682.1:0-441 GCF_000703405.1 Apaloderma vittatum | reverse complement strand
CAGATCAACACTCCTGCCCAATTTGGTGTCATCTGCAAACTTACGCTCAATCCCCTCGTCCAGGTAACTGATAAAGATCGAAGTCTTTTTTGGAGTCATTCTCAGAAACAGTTCATGTGCCTGGAGCACATCCAGATTATCATTAAAAGATGGTATTGAGATGCCAGTCAAAGCATCATTCCATTTGTATCATAAAAGGCACAGCTCGTGAATATACTGATCTCTGATGGTTTAAGAGCAACACTCATGGTGATGCAAAACATGTTAATAGGTCAGATCCTTTTGACCAAATAAAATATTTAGACTAAAAGCAAACAAACCTGAGACGCAGATACCCTTGAACTTGACGATTGCTTTAACCTCTGTGTTCCAAAAGAAAATAGTTCTGTAGATGTAGAAAGAAGTCTGCTAAGTGCAAAAGGTGTGCTATGGCTAGAGATG
>NW_009743681.1:0-447 GCF_000703405.1 Apaloderma vittatum | reverse complement strand
TTACTAAACTCTTTTTATCTCAACTCACGAGTTGTCTTGCTTTTGCTCTTCCTATTTTCCCCCAGTAGCTGTTTGGTTGCTGGCTGGGGCCAACCAACAACAGTGCTTTTTGGCCCCTGAACAGAGACTCAAAAAGGTGCAAGATAATGACAGATTTGATCAGAGTGTGCTGGACTGAATTTACAGCTGTTACACCTGTTTAGCTGTTACTTGACAAGCTGTTACTTTGTGTTGCTGGTCACAACATTGACTCGCTTGTTCTTGATGCTGATTTTTTCCCCTCCGTTGCTCTGTTGTTTGCTCCCTTTCTTCCTGTACATCAATCTCAAGAGCTTGTTAATGGCTGTTTTCAGCTTTTGCTGTTTGCTATGCTGTTTATCACTCTTTTTGCCTTGCCTGGCAAAGCCATGATAACAGCATTAGCCTTGAGCCTATTCTGGTATTTGG
>NW_009743680.1:0-447 GCF_000703405.1 Apaloderma vittatum | reverse complement strand
CCATGGTCTTCAACACCGACTGTGGAGAAGTCACTGCTCTGGCTCCTGGAGCACCTTCTCCCTCTCTTTTTTCACTGACCTTCGTGTCTGCATAGTTGTTCCTCTCACATATTCTCACTCCTTTCTCTGCCAGAAATTGTGCATTGACGTTTTCCCCCGTCTTACATATGTTACTACAGAGGTGCTAGGGTGTCACTGGTTGACTTTGTCTCGGCTGGTGATGAGTCTGTCTTGAAGCTGGATCACATTGCCTCTGTCCAACATAGAATCATAGAATCATTGAAGGTGTTGCATTGGAAGGGACCTTTAAAGGTTGTCTTGTCCAACTGCCTTGCAGTAGGCAGGGACATCTTTAGCTAGATAGGTTGCTCAGTGCCCCATTAAGACTGACCTTGGCTGTCTCCAGGGATGGGGCATCCACCACCTCACTGGGCAACCTGTTCCAGT
>NW_009743679.1:0-446 GCF_000703405.1 Apaloderma vittatum | reverse complement strand
AAGGTTTCTTGTCAAAAAGTAAATGGAAGTGTCAATTTTCTGTGTATTTCAACTGAACAGCTCACCAGATTTGTTTGTCCTCAAGCTTTTTATTTTGCTTTGAATACAAACATCTCCTTCTTTTTCCAGGTAGAATTTGTGGATGAAGAACAGTGTGATCGCAGGCTTACCAGTCACATAAATCTAATTGATCTAGCTGGCAGCGAGTGCTGCTCAACTGCTCAGACCACTGGAGAAAGGCTGAAGGTAAACCAGGATTGGAAATATGTGGAAAAGGACTGACTCCAAAGAATACCCCCGAACTCCAAAGCAACCTTGCGTACCACGACCCATGGGCAGGAATTGTAGTTACAAAAGGATGTGTAGCCTGTATGATTAGAAGCATCGCAGAGCATCGGGCTAGTGCGGGTGGAAGGCACTGAGAAGCTCTGTTGACCGTGCAGTAT
>NW_009743678.1:0-443 GCF_000703405.1 Apaloderma vittatum | reverse complement strand
CAAAAAAAGCCCTTAATACTTTTCCACCTCGGAATCTTCCATCTTGTGTTCCTTTGTCTGTTCCAACACACATATCAAAATAAATTTAGGCATGTCTTTGCATTGATGCTCAAAGTACAAGCTTCACGTGACACAAAGTTTATGTTCTTTCTAATCTGATCTCATAACTCTATTCCACGGGGATATCTTTATCAAGGAATAGATACTTGGCCTAGGATGCTGGAATTAAAAATTCCTTACTAATTAATTTTTAGCTGGCACAAATCACAGTCTTTTTAAGTTCAGTAGGAACTCTAAGTCTATTCTCCTTGTTTAACCACTTATAATTAAAGATAAATAAATAGCTCAGCTCTATTTTTTCCCCAGATGAATGCACTGATTACCACAGTAGATTTTTCTGCAGAACTTGGGTTTGTGGATGAGAGATTTTAATTTTTTTTTTT
>NW_009743677.1:0-447 GCF_000703405.1 Apaloderma vittatum | reverse complement strand
CAGTCTATGATTCTATGAAAATCACCCACACCAGGACAACCAGGTTGTGCTCCATGGCAAGACCCACCAGAGAGTCCATGTGCCACTGTGCAGCATCCAGCCACGGCCACGGACTCAGGTCCTGCTGTAATCTGAAGACAGTGGGAATTTCTCCACCTCAGCTGGGAATCATTCCCCAGGGATAAACTCTATACAATCTACCTACAGGGGCATGAAAACACCTCCTCAACATTTCTTCCCAGTGTTTGGAAGGGGCATAAAGTAGCAGCTCTTGAGCAATAATTGCCCCTTTCACAACTTCTTCTCTTAAAAAAAAAATCTTTAAGTCAGTCTAACTTTTGATATTTTGCTATACCAGTGGATCAAAGTGCCCTGATAATAAAAAAGAAATAAAATCAAAATATATGAAGGCTCTGGACAGATCTCCTTTTTGAAAATAATGTAAAC
>NW_009743676.1:0-447 GCF_000703405.1 Apaloderma vittatum | reverse complement strand
ACCCAGAACCAGAGCTGGGACCCAGAACCAGAGCCGGGACCCAGAATCAGAGCCGGGACCCAGAACCAGAGCCAGGACCCAGAGCCAGGACCTAGAACCAAGACCCAGGACCCAGGGCTGGGACCCACACCCAGAGCCAGGTCCTAGAACCAGAGCCTAGAACTGGAGTCCAGAACCGAAACCCAAGAGCTCGGATCAGAGCTAGAACCTGAGCCAAGACGCCAAAGCCACAGCCCAGGCCCTCAAACCCAGAACCACAGGGACACAGAACCAGGTCTGGAGCATGATCTCAGCCCCAGCCCCACGGCCCAGAACCCAGAACCTGAACCCAGAACCTGACCTCGAACACAACCCCAGAACTCAGCCCCACAGCCCAGAGCCCACAACCAGACCCGGGCTTAAAACCGCAGCCCAGAACCCAGAAAACCGAATCCAGAACCCAACCTA
>NW_009743675.1:0-446 GCF_000703405.1 Apaloderma vittatum | reverse complement strand
GAAAAATTGCTCCCGGGTCACGTTGTCTCACGTTTCTGTTTTTGCAGCAAGAAAGCAGACCGGTGCAAATGATGTGCCAGAACGGCACCTTCAAAGTGGCATCGGTGGCTGCAGAGAATATGAAGATCCTGGAGCTTCCGTACGCCGGCGGAGAGCTGAGCATGTTGGTGCTGTTGCCTGACGACATCTCTGGCCTGAAGGAGGTACGTCCTTGGCCAAGGAAGCAGAAGAGTTACCGCCTGAGTGGGCTGTGGCTGCTGCCAGGCCTTTTGCTGTCTGTCCTTCCACATCCCAGCTGCCCACACCACAGCTGTGCTGGGCAGGCGGGAGCACAAAAGCCCCCAGGTGCTACCAGGTGCTCAGGCAGGGAGGGGCCTCTTAGGAGAGCCCTGGACTCCACCTACTAAAACACAGGTACAGGAGCTTAGTGCTGCTGTAGCCCTGCA
>NW_009743674.1:0-445 GCF_000703405.1 Apaloderma vittatum | reverse complement strand
CACAACCATGTATCACTAATTGCAGCATTGCATAATGACATCAAGGCCTGAGCCAAACAGCTGAAACAGAGTCAGAGAGTGAGATAATCTCAAAAACAGTAAGTCTGCCAGCACTAGCACAGTTTCTCAGATATTACACAAACATCTGAATGGGGCTGATTCTCATGGACCATGCAGTGCTGCTCCCTGTGCGTTGTTCAAATGACTAAATTTCACTCATCACCTTATTTCCCTTGCAGTGTGTGTACTAAGCATAGTCCTTCTGTTCTTCAATGTATGTTCTTACCTGCCCTTGACTCCATCAACCTGAGATTTCAATATAAAAGTTAGTTCCATACACAGGGAAAAAGAGACTTTCCTATAGTGTGATGCACTCCTACCATTCATTGCAACCTAGAAGATGCAGGGATTACTTACAACCTTGTTCAATGACTGGAGATGGCAT
>NW_009743673.1:0-441 GCF_000703405.1 Apaloderma vittatum | reverse complement strand
AGGGCAGCACAACAACAGTTCGCTCTCTCTGAGTTCACAGCAACACTGAGTCTGGCCTGTTGATACCAGCTCTGGTGGGGCTTAGGGGCAAGCCTCCTCCTTGCTTCCTCTTTGAGCGGTGAGGCTGCATGATAGCTCCAGACAGGACTGCTCCACCAAAGGCTTCGCTGCGGGAGGCATGAGAGACTCAGCACCCTCAGTTCATTACTTTCTGACACCCTGAACAGGCCTCCAGGAAAGGGGGACCTAAGTGTGGCTTTTGGAGAGCTGGGTCAGTACATTGGATGACCTCTGTGCCTGCAGGGACTGGGGTCTTACTCACCGTTACGCTCCACGCACCTTTCTTTCAGCACTGGCAGCAGCCTGATGCCTCAGAAGAAGAACCCTGATAGTCTGGAACTGATCCGCAGCAAAGCTGGACGGGTGTTTGGACGGGTGAGT
>NW_009743672.1:0-445 GCF_000703405.1 Apaloderma vittatum | reverse complement strand
TTCTGGTGCTTCTCGAGAGAGGGAACCACCAGCTTCTGGTGGTTGGTCCAAGGATTGACCTGCATTCCTCAAGATGTTTCTTGGATGCTTGGGCTGATACGATTGTTTAATCCTGGCCTGGTTTTGTGGTAGAAGTTCTGTGAGCTCTTAGCACTGAGGAGTTTGGTGGGTTTTTATGTTGGTATTTTTTTACCCCTGTGAATGGAAAAAGTAGGGGTAGAAATGCAGAGCGCAGAGTAAAGCCGGTGTCACGCTTGATGTCACCTGCTGTCCCAAACGGGAAGGAAGTGGCAAGGGGTTGTGATGACCTGACGAGAGGCTGACTGATTCCCCAGAGCACTGGCTGAGCTGTAAACGCCTGATGTCATGTTACGGGTTAGGCGAGGGCACTGTTTACATCCTGTAATTAGCATCTGTGCAGTTAATCACCAGAGCTGGCAGACCC
>NW_009743671.1:0-435 GCF_000703405.1 Apaloderma vittatum | reverse complement strand
TGAAAACTAGCAAGGAATATGAAAGAGAAGGAAGTAGTCTTGCATTCAAAATTAGTGAATACGTTCCCTATACAGATGGCAAAGTGGTGAAAAATATTGCAAAATTGCATAATATGAAATTTGAAATGAGAGTAGATTTGGGCATCTATTAGCAAGATTATAGACAAAGGCACAGTAATTTACAGCCTTGAAAACATGGGCAAAGTACTTAAACTGATGCAGTACAGAACTTGGAACCCCAGATGGAATTCATATATTAAGTTATTGCCACAAAAGTAAATTGAGGGCAACCAGTTGAAAGCAAACCTAAGACAAATTTATCTATCCTAATGTTACTGCAATTTTAATAGCTCTTTTATAGTTTAGGCCAATAGGGTTAAGTGTCCACTTACAAAATATCTTATAAATTTGTCACCAGCAGTTTGCATCACAAAT
>NW_009743670.1:0-445 GCF_000703405.1 Apaloderma vittatum | reverse complement strand
TTTTTTTTTTTGATTAATGTCTCAGTTGAACCTTGCAGTGCAATTTCTAATAAAACCACCGAGGAAGGTGAAGTGCTCCTGGCACCATGATACCTTCCCATGGATCATGGGGAGAAGGCTTGGGAAAATGGACATGACATTCTTGGAGATTGATTTTCAATTTATTTTTTTCACCTTTCCTATTCATCTTTTTAAAATCACATAAAAACAATTTGGCCAAGATACACCAACTGTGTTATATTGCTTGCAAGTTTATAAGAAGCTTACTAAGAAGAGGAGACTGTGGAGATCAGAAATACCTGCAAACAACATTCAGATCCCTCTAGAGACATCAGCCTCTTTGGATGGCTCAGGAAAATATTTTCTTTTTTTCATTTCTAAATATAGAGTATTATTTTCATTCCATCTCAAAGCAGACAGCCACCTTTGTTAACACAAATAAATA
>NW_009743669.1:0-445 GCF_000703405.1 Apaloderma vittatum | reverse complement strand
ACTCTTATATCCTCAGGTTGCAATGAAAATCTAGAAGGAAACCTCATTTTCACATCTCTGTAACATGAAGGTTGGCCTCCAGCTGCCACTGTGTCTGCAGGGCATCAGTAACCACGCAGAAGGGCCTCAGCTGGCGAGTCGCGCCTGTTCCTCGGAAGCAGCACATCCATGGCGATGGTTTCCTCTGCTGTACGAGTCCTGACGCTATAAATGAGCTCTGTAAGTCTGTTACTGCAAAATGAATGGTTTATGTCTTCAGGGAGATTTATAAGAGTACCCATTAACACTCCCTCAATGGTGTCCAAGGAGTGATGCCAATTTACACTAATTTGGAAAAACTCCAGTTTGTATAAACAGATTAACCCAGGACTCTGAACTGTGTTCTTCAGTTTTAAAGAGCAACTTGGTCTTTGCTCACTGATCTGCTCTTCGAGGCAGACCAAAC
>NW_009743668.1:0-445 GCF_000703405.1 Apaloderma vittatum | reverse complement strand
ATTGCCACGGGAGCCGCGGGGATGGGGACGGAGAACGGGAAGGGGGGGGAGAAGGCGCCTCGGCGGGGATGAAAGGAGGGAGGGGACGCGATGACTCCTCGCGCCTTCGCCCGCAGCCCGCCTTGGCTCCTGCTCCGCCACGCACCGACTTAGTCACCACTTACACACGCTGCCTCGCAGCTGTTTAAAGGCATATTATCCCTCCTTTTTGCTTTTCTTCTTTTTTTTTTTTAAGCCTAACTCCAGCTTCGGGACCGGCAAACTCCTGGAGAAGCCCTCGATCACATCCCAAAGATGTCCAAACAGCAGATGGCTGGTGGGGAGAAACCAGCCAGTGGGACTTTGCTTCTCTTTATTTATTTATTTATATAGTTATTTATTTATTTATTTATTTTTAAATGCTGCACGTTTTTTGGGGCCTCCAACCCCCAAAAGATGTTGGAGA
>NW_009743667.1:0-444 GCF_000703405.1 Apaloderma vittatum | reverse complement strand
CTGAATTCCTCTACCTGCAGGTGGGTTTTTGTAGGATACCCTGGTTGTTCCACCTAAGATAAAATACTTAATTTGGGGACTAGGATGATGCTGCATCTCTGAGGGATGTGGTCGTAGAGGTGGCACCTGCTTCCCTTTTCTGTTCCAGGGAGTAAAAATGCAAGTGGAAGAGATTCACCATGAAACGTGGGGACATTGTCCCGTGTGTGTACCTTGAGCACTGAGACACAGCTCCAGGCTACGCTAATGCTGAACGTAATGAGCTGTTGCATGTAAAAACTTTGGTTTTCAAACTGCAGGTGCATTTTCCTCAAAACCGCCCAAACTAGAATAAAGATTCTTTTGTTTTTAATCACTGAAGTGGAATTGTTTCATTTTTCTTTTTGGCAAGGAAACTTGAAAAAAATCTCCTTTAGGTTGGATCAAATTGATATTTTTTTTTTT
>NW_009743666.1:0-444 GCF_000703405.1 Apaloderma vittatum | reverse complement strand
TAAAGGTCCCTTCCAACCCAAAGCATTCAATAATTCTAATTCCCATATGAAATTTGCACAATGACCTTTGCTGCTCTAGGGCTTGTCATTGCGTTATCATGAACAAGACAATGAAGATGAGCATTACTCTGCTTTCAGACTGTCTTAAGAAAGCCTCCTAATAAAGCCCTCCACAATTAATGAAATGTTTGGTGCGTTTGGCCTGAGGAACATTTGAGAAACAGCATTTGTTTCAAGCAATGTCACTAAACCTTTGATCAGTTCTATATGATAAAACTATACAGGTGTATTGGATTTTGAAACAGAAGTGTTTGATTTACATTTTGTGATTTTTCTTGAAAACAAATAAATTTGAACTACACCTTACTTAAAGAGTTTACTAAAGACAATTGGTTTGTCAAAAATCCAACCTAAAGCTGTGTTAGATAGTTTCAACTTTTTTTT
>NW_009743665.1:0-444 GCF_000703405.1 Apaloderma vittatum | reverse complement strand
CAAACAAACAAAACCCTCACATTTAAAAAAGAGTATGATGTCTCTATGGTCTGACAAGAATGGTTGCATACATAGACCCATCCAGTTAAGTTATGTAAAAACCATGTGACCTATGTCATTCCATGCAGCAGAATTATGAAATTGTGGACCAGGCTCAATGGAAGGAATTTTAAGTTACCTGTGTCTTTGCACGACAACTACTCCTCCATGAACATTTGCATGTGTAAGACAGGGAAAGAATACACTACCTATATTCAATTAACCCAAGGTATTTAAAATTTACTTATAATAAACATACTGCAAATATCACAATATGTTTCAAATTCATCATTGGATGAGGAACATATATCGGTGCCTTTTTTCATAGAATCATTAAGGTTGGAAAAGATGTCCAATATAATCAAGTCCAACCGTCAGCCTAACACCACCATGACCACTAAACCA
>NW_009743664.1:0-442 GCF_000703405.1 Apaloderma vittatum | reverse complement strand
TGACACGTGCGTGGCCACCCCTGTGCTCTTTCCATGCTGGGAGGTTTTGTCCTGCCTTTGTGTATAAACCAGCACCCTCTGGCAAGTGAGAGGATTGGTTTATAGACAGCAAGTCCCTGGCCCGGATCAGAGGGGTTGCGTTACATCTGGACACTCTCAGTGCATCCTAGTTCAAAAAGCTGTTATTTTTTTTATACCACTGCTGGAAGTTTTTCAGGGCAAAGGATAAAGCCTGTGACAAATGTAGTTTTTACATGAACCATGTCAGTGAAAATGTAGAGTCATAAGGGGGGTAGAACTTTATTTCCGCATACATCTCTTCCCCATGTATGGGATAGCACAGCCCATCAATGTAACCTTTTGCTTCCAGTTGCTGGTTGTGCTTGAGCTTGAACTGGATTTTGTCCTACTCTTTCCATTGACCTACTTTAAAAAAAAAAAA
>NW_009743663.1:0-443 GCF_000703405.1 Apaloderma vittatum | reverse complement strand
GATAGAAGTGTCTGGATTTCAAATACCCTGTCAGAATTTCTATTTCTAATTGTAGTTACGATGAACATAACATTCAGTAATTGGGATCAGCTAAAGCATCCACCATAAGCTGTCTGGACATACCTGTGGTAAAGCACAATTCATCTGCATCGGAAGAAGGAGAACAGGATCTGCTAATTATTGGTCAGTATAACTATATTTAGTAAGCACTGTACTTGTACAAACATATTAGACTCACAGAAAACTTGTATGTTAAGCCTAAAATACTTGCAAATAGCTGTGCAACAGCTTGTGAAGGCCTTACTGGAAGAATTCCGATCCAAAACAGTATTTTGTGAGAGAATGAATGGGGAGAGACAGAGTAAAAGCTGAAGAAATCTGATCTGTGGATATGCTAAAGGAAATGTTAGGATCCTTGTACCCTTGATGGTTTGAGGAGTTGG
>NW_009743662.1:0-443 GCF_000703405.1 Apaloderma vittatum | reverse complement strand
CTGAGCTTACCTGCAGCTCCCAAGCCAAGCAAAGAGGTTCCAAGTAAGGCTTCTCACGGCCCGTTTTTCAGAGCTTTGCTGTTTTCCCTGCAGAGGGATTCAGGCCACACCTGCATTATATCAGAGCTGGCTTTCAGCCCAGGAACTCAAACTGCTGGCAGCAGGGAAAACAGATGGGAAGTGCTCAGGACCCTGGCATAGCAAATGGTATCTTAACCCGAGAAGAAATCAATGCTGGAGCAGGTTTCCCACCAGTCTCTGCCTGGTGCAGAGGACAGCTAAGGGAACTGCTGCGTTTCTTAAAACCTGGAGGAATCTACGTGGAACCACCTGGTGTTAAAGACATTCCTCCCTTTCCAAGCTACTAGTGGGTTCTCTGGTTCAGGCTCCAGAGAATCCCACCAAAGCCCCTGAGCCAGGGTTTTCCTCTAAGCAAAGCATTT
>NW_009743661.1:0-443 GCF_000703405.1 Apaloderma vittatum | reverse complement strand
TTTTTTTGTTTTAATCTCTTGTTCTTTCATATTCCTGCTCTAAACGCTTTTTGGCATGAGGAAATGGAGTGAAACTGGCTGTTGACATAACAGAAACTGGTGTAAAACCATCAGCAATAGAAACTAGTCGGAGAGAGTAATAGAGAACTTACTCACCAAAGTCAACAGCGCTGATGATTTAACGAGGTGACTCCGTGTTTAGATCACACGGGTGCATACCTGGTTTAGGTCGTGTTTCTCAAGGTCTGTTTAATAAACTCTGGATCAGGTGATTGTATCTAGCAGCCCGGAGTAATTACGGTTCCCTTTCTGAAGTTACTTGGGACTGTGGCAGGAACGGAGACCGGCAGGCAAGGTGTATCTCTGCGTGCTAGGGGTGAAGTAAGACTATACTGTGTATCCAAGATGTATGGCTTTACAGGATTGTTTTTCTTATGGTCTAC
>NW_009743660.1:0-442 GCF_000703405.1 Apaloderma vittatum | reverse complement strand
ATATGATAGACTTATGCTCCTTTTGATAAATAAAATAAAAATATGGAGATTTATGTTTGTGATCTACTGTATGAGGTAATGTTTGCAGCCATCAATAGAGGACGACTGTAATCATCTGCAAAGCCTATCAGAAATAACAGTCACATTTGGTTAGTATGTGGTGATGTTTATTAAAGTGTTTTAGAAATACTGTATTTTTATGCATACAATATAGAATGTCTTTAAAATGGCAACAATTAGCTGAGCATTAGCTAGTTATGTGTTATGCAAGATGTAATTCTCTCAGACAAATGCAGTAGTATTTTCAAATCCAGCTGCCATGCTTACAGACAAAATAGTAGATTTCGAAGGCTCAATGCAAAAAGCCTCCAAAGCAAAATTATAAATCGCATGAAAATGCAGCTCTCCCCTGAATAATTTATTCTTGTATCACAAGTTATTT
>NW_009743659.1:0-442 GCF_000703405.1 Apaloderma vittatum | reverse complement strand
CCCCTGGGTTGCTGTTAGAGTGGGAAAACTCTTCCAGAGGGAGAGAAAATCACTCTGGTGGTGCATATTCCCCAGAAGTCAGAGAACTTTAAAAACCTCAGGTGGTCATGCCTTGGTCATCAAGTACCTCCTGAGCATCATACAAGCCTTGTCCCGTTCCTGAAAAAGGCCTTGGGTACAAGCGGCACTGCTCACCCAACTCTTCTCTCTGCAACACAAACCCCACTGGGAAACAGTGACATTGGAGAGCCAAAGGATCATAGGAGCAACTTCAGCAGGGATCTGACCAAGGCTCCAAGTTTCTCTGAAATATTAGTGCTCATTGGTATTAGCATTAGCATTAGTATTAGTATTTATTAGTATTAGTATGAGTATTCCATCACACACACATCTATGTGTGCTAGGGGATGATGGGAGGAATGGGAACAGGCATGGAAAGAAG
>NW_009743658.1:0-443 GCF_000703405.1 Apaloderma vittatum | reverse complement strand
GGGTTTCCCCTCGAGCTAAATGAGAAAAAACGCCAGCTCTGTCCTGAATCTCCTCTCCTCTTGACCGGGCCGGGTTATCCCTGTCCCCGGAGTGTAAGTTGAAAGGGGCTGCTACCAGAACCCCCTTGTCCTGCTCAGGTTGGCACAGGGCAGGCGAGGGAGAACTCTGGCTGCCCACACTCATCCCCAGCAGACAGCAAAGGCGAGAATAAGCTTGCTGCTTATTATCAGGGGTTTTTTTTTGTTTTGTAATTACAGGCTGCTGGTGGAGCAAATGGTTGTTTGCTATAGAAAGCTGCTAAAAAATAGTTCTTCCCGAAAATAAAATATATTTGTAAAATTGAGTTAATTAAATACTTTCAAAGTTCCTGACCTATGTAGTAAAAAATATAATTTCTCAAAATTTATACAGATGTCCTGGTTTGAGCTAAACAGAACCAGCT
>NW_009743657.1:0-442 GCF_000703405.1 Apaloderma vittatum | reverse complement strand
AGGGAGACGGAGCCTTGTGCCTTCCCCGTGCCGTGGCGTTGTGCTGCAGTTTGGTTTTGGCAGGAGGTGACGCAGAGATTAAATATCACTCCGAACGCTGCCTGAAGTTGCAGGCATCAAATTGTTGTGACTGGTTCTTTTAATACTGTTCCAAATACTAGAAAATGTGTCAGATGCGTTTATATTAAAACCAGACACGGTGTGGAAAGATAGTAGAAAAACGTCGAGGTGAATCCCTCTCTAACTGAACTGCAAGATTGCCTTTTACTTCAGCATTGTGATCACAAACCTCTAAGATAATGTGCATTCATTTGAGAATGGGCCACCCTAATAAAGTGAGATATTTGGCAACTATTATGTGACAGACATATTATCCAATAGCTCCAATTTATCTCTGAATTACTCTTACACTTTTCTATTCACATTTTTTCTTTTTTTTTTT
>NW_009743656.1:0-441 GCF_000703405.1 Apaloderma vittatum | reverse complement strand
GAGAAATGGAAACAGTGAGACTTAAAATGTTCTGGGACACCTTGATCACTGGGCATTTAGCCACACTGCAGAATAGGGCAGTGTTATGCAAATGATATCAGGCACTGTGACAGCAATTCCCATTCAAAATTTGTTAAGAACAGAAATTCACAGCTACTAAGGATAGGTTCAGAGCTGCATAAAACTGGCTGACACACCAAGCAACATTCAACAATATAGACTATTTACTAGTGAAAGTTGTTTCTAGTTTAGGATGACTTTGTTTCAACAATTTGATATTGATCTGGAGTACCTTAGGATTTGCAGACCAAAACATGCTTTGTGGACATGGTAGCTGCTCAGTTTTACTACTGTTTTTGAACTCTCTACCATGATCTCCCCAGAGCTGAGGTTTCCAGTGTTCCAAGAGTCTGGGATAAACCTAAGAAGGAACAAGTTACT
>NW_009743655.1:0-441 GCF_000703405.1 Apaloderma vittatum | reverse complement strand
TCAGTTTTTATCCTTCATTGTGTAATGGAGCTGCTAATTGCTAGCATTGTAGTAGTCGTCATACCTAGTGCTTATGAAGTATCCGTAGTCATGAAAATTGAAACAATATAGATCATTCCTCTTCATTTGCTTCTTAAAAAAAGAAATGCACACAGCAGATTTGAAGTGTAATTTGAATTCCTGAGCAAAAATGTGACAGACCCCTTCTGTTACCTCATCCTTAATGAGTTTACTCTTTAGTATTAATTGCTTTAAGGAAAGCTGTCCTACAGTTTTTCAGCTCTCCTGTTACGGTTTCTTCCTACATGTTTTTGCACTTCGCTCTGCCCTCATAGACATGTCTTCCGCTCCTGTGTTACAGAGCTGTTGCAGAGCAGTTCACAAAGCAGAGCTGTAGCGCTTTGGTTAACTAGACCACATCCCTCCTGAGCTGCAAGTAAA
>NW_009743654.1:0-443 GCF_000703405.1 Apaloderma vittatum | reverse complement strand
ACAGATGCTGTTTAGTTTACGCCTCTTTCAGACCGTGCAGCTACAAACCAACACCCAGTGTTCGTGGCAGTCCCTGGCCCGTTGTTTTGCAACACTCTGCCCCTGCAACCTCCTGCTTACTTGAACTGGTGCTCTTTGGAGCTGCGTATCTTGGAGGAGAATCGCTCAGCCAGTTTCTCCAGGCTCCTGGAGTACTCCAGCTCGATCTCAGCCTTCCTGCGGAAGAACTCCTGCAGGTCCTGCAGCAGCTGCAGGCGCGACTCCGACTGCTGCTCCAGGCATTTGAACTGCTCGACCAGCTGCGTTCGGATTTCTGCGTGCACACAAGAGGGAGAAGAAGAAAACACAACGTCAGCAACAGACACCAGCCAGGAGGGCTGTCCTTCCTTGCATCAGAGCAAATTCCACTGCACTGCTAGAACAGGCTCCTGCAAAATCCTCAC
>NW_009743653.1:0-441 GCF_000703405.1 Apaloderma vittatum | reverse complement strand
TTGAGCTGCTTTTATTTCAAACATCTCTCTATGGACTATTATTATATTGCAGAATATTTTGTAATTTTTTTTTCTTAGAAGGGATCTGAAATGCATACCTATTTACACATAATTTCATCACATGTTCTTTTCAGAATAAGAAATGCATATCCTGCTTTTGACTTGAAGACAAACACTGGGAAAATCTGGAGTGTCGCCACAAAGTTCCCAGACCATATCCTTGGTGAATCAAAATTCAGAATCAGCATTTGGACAGATTCTTCACCATGTCCTCTGCTTCTTACACAACATGGTGGGTGATTGAGGTGTCCATATCCTTTTACAATTCAGGTACACTGAGATGATAATAAAATGAATTTGTTATCTGGAAAGCAGGTCTTACATGAATCTTGTGTACAGACTTTGTCAAACGTGTTCAATATATTTGCTGTAAAATTAAAA
>NW_009743652.1:0-434 GCF_000703405.1 Apaloderma vittatum | reverse complement strand
AGACAAAATCTAAAATTAAAAAATGCAGAATGCACATCCATATTGAAGTTACAATAAAATTCACTTAACAACCTCGGTGTTCCAGAAGTGGAAATTCCTGGCTCCCCTTGTCATTGCTGATTTAACTTAGAGTGTTTGTCTCCTGCTCTCTTTCTGTAATTCTAAAAATTTGTTATTCTTGTTATCGTCACTGGTCCATTCATCCCCTAATATGGGAGATATATTTTATTCACAGCTACTCTGCATACTATTTCTATAACTTTTTGTTGGGTTCTTTACATTATTTCCTTGGGCACAATTTCATCTTACTCTGGCTAAAGTGGTGATTATCCTTTGGTGCTGGAATTACTTCCGTAAATCTAACTGAAATTTAAGGTAACTTGAAGGTACTTCGACAGACATTTGTTCTGTAGCTGGAAGAAAACACCTTGCTG
>NW_009743651.1:0-442 GCF_000703405.1 Apaloderma vittatum | reverse complement strand
GAACACGTACAAATTACCTACACCACAACCACTGACTGAGATCAGCCATTTGAAGATTGAAGAAGGAGGGGTCAATCAACAGAGAATCTAAGCCTGTTAAGCTTCTGAGGTACCTGCCATAAGCTCTGAGATTTATTCCTAGAAGTCTTTCCTGGCAACACAGTACAGGAGGAATCTCCCCTATTAATCGAAAATCATTATCTCCTACTCAGTCCAGTTACAGTCTGTAGGTCACCTGACTGTTTCGCACTGATTGATCTACATCGGACCACGAGGCAGAAGCACCTGCGGTGATTCTGTCCTTAGTCATCTGCTTGGCTTCCCACAAAGTGCAGGGGAAAATGACTTTGCGGGTATAGACAAGCAAAATAATAGTTACTTCTACCTCAGCTTCTGTCCTTGTTCTATAGCCCATTCTGGCAGCCACAGGACAGAAATGATT
>NW_009743650.1:0-433 GCF_000703405.1 Apaloderma vittatum | reverse complement strand
AGAATTTCATCAGACAACTTCCACTCTTCGCTGGCGTGGCTCTCCATCTGCACGGACGAGATGCACTCCCTTGTGGTCAGGTACTTGGAGTATCTCAAAGGGAAAGGAGTGCTGGAGAGCTGCTGTCTTTGAGAAGATGGAAGAAGTGCTGAGATACCTGGAAATCAATTCTCTGGCTCTGGAAGAAGCCTTTCAGTGAGATCTTTTACAGGTAATTTGTCACTTGGTAAAGAAACACCCAGTTCAATGATTTCAAAGGAGCCATTAATATCTCCATGGTAAAACAGAATTAAAATAAAATAAAAATCTCATGGATAGAAACAGAGGTCACTCAAGCATCCACTTTCTGAAAGGCAGCAGAGTGTTTAGCCCAAACAGGGTTCCTTTTATGTCTCACAATAGCACTTACTAGAGCTTCACTCCTAATTGCATC
>NW_009743649.1:0-442 GCF_000703405.1 Apaloderma vittatum | reverse complement strand
CCAGTCTCATCATCTGTCATAACAGATGATATAAACATAGTCACATTTTATTGGAAGCAGTACAAAATGTTATCTATTTTTAAAAAGTAAGATTCACAAGCATAAATTATTTGACCAGTTTGCACAAAATACTTCTATAGTTCTACTTTTACATAAAAAGTATAGTGAAAATGGTAAAATGACTGGAAGACATAGCAAACTTACATGGAAAATAACAACTTCAATTAGAAAGCTGTCATACTTTATTAAACTTTATGTGATTATAATTCATTAAAGTTTTGTTTCCTTCTGGAAGAGTGTCTTATTTGTAGCCTACTTTCCTGATACCAATACTTACGCTGGTGCACACCTATAAAGTTGCAATATTTTTTTCCTTTTAGTAAACTCAAAGGAAAGAGCAAGAGTGAAGAAAACTTTCTAGTAATGTATTATTAGAGAAAAT
>NW_009743648.1:0-442 GCF_000703405.1 Apaloderma vittatum | reverse complement strand
ATAGCCTCAAGTTGTGCCAGGGGAAGTTTAGATCGGATATTGGGAAAAATTTCTCCATGAAATCCTGCACGGGCTGTCCCAGCCTTTTCTCTTCACTTCTGCCACTCCCTGTTGGAACCCAGAATCTCTGATAGCTTCAGCCCTGTTCTTGAAAACATCTGGAACTGGCCAGTGAGTAGCAGAAGCATACAGACACCAGGCCGTGATAAAATAAGGTTCTTTTCCTTAAAAATCAGCCAAAACCATGTCCCTCTGAGGTGCGCCGTCACAGCCTATATTGTTCCATTAGGCCCCATATAACTTCAACATTTGGAGACGGGAGGCTAAATTTAGGCACGTTAGTATTTCTATTTTAATATCCTGGCTCAGAATCCAACACAGGATTTAACACTCCGCCAAGTCTCTCCCACTCAGGAGCCCTGCCTCGATGGAGGCTCGGGTT
>NW_009743647.1:0-441 GCF_000703405.1 Apaloderma vittatum | reverse complement strand
TTTTTTATTATTAGCCACATACAGTGAGATTGCCTGAGAGTTGTGAAGGAAGTCCAGACTTTGTTTTGCATTGTAAAATCGTCTTGGTACATTACATGGAGACTTTTCAGTGAAAGGCCAGATCTTTTTTATCTCAGACCTGCAGCATCAGGGCTGGTGCAATGTGCTCTGCATGCCTGTAAAGACCAAACTTAGCAGACATGCAATTTGGCTGTCAGATTTTTCCACTTTTTATCAGTTCTTCTAAAATGGACAGAGAGTATACAGAAGTGTATTAGCAGAGTTGGAAAATGGCTTAAAAAGTTGAAGTAGCTTTGGAGAAAATTCTCAAAATGCTGGAATACATCTGAACAGCAGATTGTACAAACTGACATAGAACTTCTTAATTTATGTTTTTTATATACAGTAATATACTATAGTATATTTATATGCTGTTATAAT
>NW_009743646.1:0-438 GCF_000703405.1 Apaloderma vittatum | reverse complement strand
ACAGGCAAGACTTGGGAGAAAGCTGCTAGCTGGGAGGTTTCTTTCCTGCACTGACATATGTGAGTCAATTTTGAAAAACTGCAAGATTTTGTGTCTTGACAAATGTTTATATCCAGGTGAGGGGAAACAGATTTATTCTATTAAACTGTATTAGGGAGGAAGAAAAAAGTAGTTCCACCTTCCAGAAATACCTTTCTTTTCCGTTTCTTTTTCCCCATTCAGGTTCCTCTCAGGATCCGGGACTGACGCCACAGTTCGGTGGGCATTGCACTCAGCGTAGGAGCTGATTTAAGACCTTCCCACCCTCAGTCTTGTGCTTCCCTCTCTATTCTTGCACTTTTGATTTTTCAAAAAAACCCCAACAATTTGTGGGCCTTGTCGCGTGAAAAGGTCTGTGGCTGCAAGAAGCACGTACCCAAGCTGAGCGCTTGCTTGTTT
>NW_009743645.1:0-441 GCF_000703405.1 Apaloderma vittatum | reverse complement strand
ATAGTTAGTGTGTCTCAAGGGGAACATACCACAGCCACACTCATCTTGCTATGCAGTTAAAAATCATAGTTGGTATTATTCTGAACACCATTAATTTCCCCTTGTAGTCATCCCAGCCAAGAGTTTTCCCCAAATCCCATTGCCTGCCCCAGCAGGGGTTTCTTTTCAGCATCAGGTAGTCCCAGCCACTGTCTTCAAGAGGACATTGCAGCAATATTACAAATAAGCCTCAAAATCCATGGATGTGAACATCAGGCACAGCAGGGCTGCCTCATTAACCTGAGCATCCTGTGCTGTATTTAGGACTTGATGCTACAAGACAGTCAGTCGTTGAGGCTTGGCTGTCTGATAAGAAAGCACACATCTCGGAAGATTTGTAGGCATACAAGAACAAACTGTAAGGGTAATGAATAATGTAAGGCTGCAGATCATCCTGCTGCT
>NW_009743644.1:0-441 GCF_000703405.1 Apaloderma vittatum | reverse complement strand
GATCCCAGCATGGGAGAGGATGTTTTCTGCCTCACCACGTTCTCCAAAACTGGAGGAAGCTCTCTCTGTAAAATCATAGGAAAGAATCACCATTATGGAGGTGGGGAAGGATTTCTGGAGAGCTCTCCTTCCTCCTGCCCCAGAGGGTCTCTTGTCTTTCCAACATATGTCTCCTGAGAAGGTCTGGTTCCACCTTCTCTGCGTCATCCCATTAAGTAGTCACAGAGGACAATGAGATTCCTCTTCTTGGTCTTCTCCTTGCCAAGTAAATCAGCCCACGGCCTCCACACAGATGGTTTGTGCTCCAGCCTCAGCCATCTTTGTGGCCTCCACTGGATGCACTGCCATCCATCACTGTGTTGTACTGGGAGCCCCAACCTGGACCCAGCACCCAGCTGTGGTCTTGGAAGATACATCCTCCTCCTCCCAGCTGCATTCCTG
>NW_009743643.1:0-441 GCF_000703405.1 Apaloderma vittatum | reverse complement strand
TTGACTTCTCTTCCATGGCCATAGAAAAAGTGAGGCTTTTTGCTTCCTCCTTCAGTAACTGGGAGCTTATGCCTTTCACTTGCTCCCGTCAACACCCTAAGGTACAGGAAGTTTCAAAGACCAGTTGTTATTTCTGCTGTACTACATGCCAGTAAATAGACTTTTTTTTTTCCCCCTCCCAGGAATCTGTTGCTGTGAGTGTACCAGCAATATCTGAGTTTTTAAGGTGCAACATGAAATCATGATAGCCAATTCATGTATTAATACCATATCCTGGAATTTTGTGACTTCAGGAGAAACTTGCTCTCTCTTCAAAAAGTAGTTTTCCATGGCAAATGCTTTGTCAATAGGCTCCCCTTGATCAGGCAGCTCGTAGTAGACACCAACCGCAAAGTTCATTCATTGCCTTCGTCTCTAATTCTTACCCATAAGCTTTCAACC
>NW_009743642.1:0-441 GCF_000703405.1 Apaloderma vittatum | reverse complement strand
ATATATATATATATATATACACAGAGAGGTACATAAGTAAATTTTCAAAGTAGTTTTATTCAGGGAAACTAAGAGGCAGGAGACAAACAACTGGATTAAGATGGTATAAATGAACATCCAACAGCTTTTTCGACAGACCTGTACCCACATTGTGTTTTAGGGGTCAACATGCACTCCCTGCACCCAGCTCCAAGCTGACTGAGAGGCACGAAGCTGTACTTGTAGCCACCCAAAAGTCCACATGACCTTTCTCTCCACAAACCTTATCACACTGAGTTCAGTTTGATTCCAGTTTGAGACAATTCCTGTGTGCCTTTCATGGAGCTGGGGACTGTGTTTTCAATATTATCCCTGCAGTCCCCTGTGTACATATTTGTAACTAAAGTATAAGCCTATATATGCATACATATATATGCATACACAGAGGCTGTACACAATAGT
>NW_009743641.1:0-434 GCF_000703405.1 Apaloderma vittatum | reverse complement strand
GCACTACTGCTCTGTAGATGGCATTCAGTGAGCTTATTGTCTGAGCAGATGGACCTCCCTTACTACGTGAATATAAAGAATTCTAGGCTTCCTTTTAATTAGGGCAATGTACCAGGAATAACAGTTCAGAGTTAAGGGGTTCTAACGACGCTGCAGGGAGGGCGCTGGTGACTCAGGCTTTGTTTTCACCGTTGGAGGTTAAGCAGACCCACTATCCCAGGGAATTACGGTCCCTTCCTGCCAAATGTGGCCAGCTTTGTCATTATGTGCAACATCACCCTCTTGGCAGCGGGCCCCGCAGAGATTTTACTCACTGTTTTGTTCCCCCCTTTCCTTTCACTGCTGTCAGGGAGGGTGATGGCAATTGTTTGTTATCGGCTGTTAGAGCAGAGCAAAGTGTTGGTCTCCACACTCTCTGCCTTGAAATCCAAGTA
>NW_009743640.1:0-435 GCF_000703405.1 Apaloderma vittatum | reverse complement strand
TTCCAAAGAAGAGAAGAATCAGAAAGCAGAAAAAAAAGCGACAGGTCATAAATCCAAACAGGACTCAGCCTGGGCAATGATGGATCACATGCGTGAGCGAGGTCTAATCACTTACCAAATGCCATACAGGTTGGAAAACATTGAGCTCTTCCTCAATGACTGGTGCCCAAGCAGAATTACATCCATTCTGCTGCCTTTGATCCCGATCCTGAGTTCCCCAACCCAGCTTCTGCATGCAGTTCCCCTCTGCTGCTGAGCTCTGCAGCGGCAGTGGTGGTCGCTATTGGCGGAAAGAGTTGTGTTTCGATATTGGTTTCATTATTTTCATTATTTAGTATTCTAAGTAGCACTCCTACTGTTTTATTAAAGCTAGTTTAGCGTTTCTTTTTTTTTCTTCTGCAGTTCTTAAATCTCTGCCTTATTCCCTTTCCCTTC
>NW_009743639.1:0-433 GCF_000703405.1 Apaloderma vittatum | reverse complement strand
TTTTTTAATCAAAACAAACAAACAAATAGAACCACATTTACAATGCATTATCACCTTACTAACGGCCCTCAGTTGATTTAGTAGCATGTTCTGCCCTTGGGAGGCATAATCTTTAAATTTTGGGGGCGGGAGAGTATAATTTTACAGTTTTCTTTTCTTGGCCTTGCTCAAAGAAAACGTAATTCCAAGGCACAAAAGAAGAGAATTTAAGGCAGGTGCTGTGACGACCACCATCTACTCAGCCAGATGAGATACATGCCTGTACCTACTGCTCACTGGATAAGAAGAAAGCACTCACAAAATCACCTGCCTTATAATATCGGGTCAGAATTTCAAAGTTCACCTTTACAACATCCTGCTGCCCCATCATCATCTTACAGTGTTAAAAAAAAGAATTAAAAACATTTTTCCTAGTCACATATGATTTCTCAAA
>NW_009743638.1:0-440 GCF_000703405.1 Apaloderma vittatum | reverse complement strand
CATAGTGGTCGGAAAGGCCACGTTTGGTTCTACTGTGCGTCAGAGAGTCACTCTTACTAAATTCGGAGAAATGCTGTCTTCACGTGCACTGTATAAAACTTCTAATTTTTTGAGGAAATGCAAAAACGCAGAGAACTTGAGCAAGTTAGTTATTTTACTAACATTCCTGAATTAATTTAGAAGTAATGCCTTAAGTGTTTGCGGAATTTAAGGAAGTATCAAGTGATAGAGTGTAAAATGGAAGTGTCGCCCAGAAACTAGTGTTTGGACCGGGTCTTTTTTTTTTTTTTGGTTGGTTTTATTGGTCTGTGGGGTTTTGTGGTGCTTTTGTTTTGGTGGTGGTGTGTGGGTTTTTGTGTGTGTGGGTTTTTTTTCCCGCTATGCTGCATTGAAGGTATGTATTAGTACAGTTTTAGTGTTGTATACAACATTAATTAGAC
>NW_009743637.1:0-438 GCF_000703405.1 Apaloderma vittatum | reverse complement strand
TCAGCCTCCTCTCCTCCAGGCTGAACAACCTCAGATCCCTCAGCAGCTTCTCATAAGACAGTCTCATGACGGCTCCCTTCCCAAAAAAGGTTCCTTCCAGCCTGGGCTAGTCTCTCATTCTCTGATCTTGTCATGCATGTTTGAGACAGACCTTAAAATCAGTCAGCGGAACTGGGAGTTCTCAAGACCCGAACACTTAGTCCAGGACATTTTAGCTTCTATATTTATTTGAGAGAAGGTAACATGAAATAGCCGGAGTTGATGCTTATTACATAACAACTCTGCTTGTCTTTGTTACTTACTATTTTATTATATGCTCATTATTTATTTGCAGATGCTGTGTATTATAGTTTGCATTATGAATCTTCTATGTTGGCCTCTTCCTCAACAAATTTAATCATAGAATCATGGCCTAAGTTGGAAGGGACCTTAGAGATC
>NW_009743636.1:0-441 GCF_000703405.1 Apaloderma vittatum | reverse complement strand
GGGTTGGTAGAGGGAAGCGATTGAGACTCAGCTGATACTCAGACAAATGTCTACATTGATAGGGACGGGCAGGAATCTGAATTATCATTCTGGACTCTGCCTCCTGTACCATATAGCAGTAATAACCATTAACCTTTTCTAAGGGCTGAATACAAAGAACTCCCGTTTAACGTAATGGCAAAGACATCACAGGGATGGAGTACAGCACATAAAGAACAGAAATGGGCTGTGAAAGGACAGTGCAGAAAGGATTTTCTGCTGAGTCTCCTTCAGGAACAATGACCTTTGCAGAGTCTTTAGTTCTGTTGAGAGCTTGTACAGTTGCTAAAAAAACGTTATGGAAATATTTGTTACATAATGTGAAACAACAAGCCAGAACGAACTACTTTTTGGTAAATAGTAACGTCCAATTCAGCGTGCCTTTACTCATGCTTTTTTCTC
>NW_009743635.1:0-438 GCF_000703405.1 Apaloderma vittatum | reverse complement strand
CACGCTCTAACCGACTGAGCTAACCAGCCCCAGCATCATGAGTGCTGTCATTCATCAGACACTTAACCTGATACACGTTACAGTTTCTCTAGGATGACAGGGCCTTAATGGCAGGTGAGTACCCCCACGGGTGGGTTTCTAACCCGCAGGCATCGCACAGAGAAGTGGTGTGACACACCGGGACACCAGCCGGTATTTCCAGTTTTCCTTTGGTATTGGCTAGAACATTTCAGTGCTGGTCACAGCTCTCAGCACATTTTCATTATGCTCCAAACGCATTCATTTCTCAGAGTAGTTCTGGAGATCCTGAGCAGACCTACAAATATAGTAACTACATGATTGTTTGTTTCTAGATTCTGCAAACGCTTAGAGTTAGCTTTGGAAGCGGGCAGTGGTGCCAATGACTCACCTGCCCTGGAGCCAGAGCAGAACCGCTCC
>NW_009743634.1:0-441 GCF_000703405.1 Apaloderma vittatum | reverse complement strand
TGGAACTAGATGATCATTAAGGTCCGTTCCAGCTCAAGCCGCTCTGTGATCCTGTGAACACCAGAAGAGCTTGATCACTGCCTGCACTTGTCCATAGAGGTATTGAATCATTTTTGTTTGGCTTTCAGGTGCCTTGTGATTGCCTAGATGCTATTTTAAGAAGGTAATTGAGCAGATCAACCTTTCACACAGGGTAGAATGTTTCAGCTGGCTGATGGAGGCTTAGGGAGTTGTTGAGTCCTGCCAGTTGACCTCAAAGTATGCTACTGCCATTCTGGCACTGTGCTGTGACAAGACACCAGGAGCAGCAGAGGCACATCTGCTCAGAACTGCCTTGCACAAGAAGGTGAGAATGGTGTAGGTCCTTAGAAAAAGGATCAGGAAAGAGTCTGTTAGTTACAGCCAGGGTATTTATAATATGAAGGAATTTAAAGCAATGGA
>NW_009743633.1:0-441 GCF_000703405.1 Apaloderma vittatum | reverse complement strand
AGGCTTTTGCAAATGTCTCAGGTGGCATTCTCCTAAACCATCTAGGGAAATCCAAAGTAGGCAACATCAAGGGCTGTACGCCAGATTGAACTCCCCTCCACGTGATGTGACCGAGAGCCTGGTACAAGCTGGGAAGTGCCACATCTCCGGGACATGCTGCTGGCTGTCAGCGTGCTGCCTCTCTGCAAGACAGCGGCCGCTCGGGCTGCATCCCGACCAGCGGGCTGGGACTTCCAGGCTGGGCACACGAGAAGAGGCACAAATAGAGGAGGAGACTCTAAAGAGACTGAGCCCGTTCTGCCTGCCACTTTTATTAGCTCTCCAGATGACAACTGCAAGGGCTACTGAAAACAGCCTGTGCGGAACGTAGTTTCCTTTGAACCCTGCACTTCTCTTCTGGCCTCTCCTGCAGCAACTCAAAATCTATGTTATTTTATGTTA
>NW_009743632.1:0-432 GCF_000703405.1 Apaloderma vittatum | reverse complement strand
TCTCTGCCAATATTTGCAGTGTTTGCTTAAAGCCAGGGTGTAGTAAACATGGAAAAGTATACAGTAAATAACTAAATCCTTAACTCATATAGTTACCTAGTACCTGGCTCTGAGCCTTCCTGAGTTACCTGGAGGTTACAGATAAACTGTTGTAGCTAATATGTTCTTAATGGCTCTACCCTATAGAGATTCAACTAAAACCACTTATTTTTTGTCTTTGTAATGTCTGATAGTAAAGCCTTAATTGTTGTTTATGAATAAAACCATTCAAACAAAAAATGCCCACATTCTTCTGACTCCTTTTGTGCCAGTTGCATGGTAAGTTGCTCCAGCTCTGGGGTTCTCAGCAGAGGAAGCACATGGACCTGGTGGAGCAGGTCCAGAGGAGCACCATGAAAACCATGAGAGGGCTGGAGCACCTCTCCTGTGAAG
>NW_009743631.1:0-441 GCF_000703405.1 Apaloderma vittatum | reverse complement strand
TCTTAGAGTCCCACAGTTAGCAGTCAGAATCATAAATAAGTTAAGAGCACGTTTGCATTTCTAAATAGCATTAAATGAAAAAGTTTATATGCTTTTCTTACCAAAACGGTTATTTTTAAAACATTTTCTTCACAGGAGAGATAGCGCGTAAAGTCTTCAAATAAGTAATCCCACTCTGTTGTTAAATGGCCTAAGATTTCCACTTCTTTTACATATATCACTCTCCTGTTCAGAAGAAAAAAGTTAATACTCAATTTCTCCCCGGGACTAGAACTTTGCCAGAAAAGCAAAACAAAGTGAAGAAGAGAAATCTGTTTGAGAAGGCATCTTCTACGTGGATTAAAAGTAGCCACTCAGTCTCAGGGGCACTGTATTTCCTTAATATATACTCTGAGATAATGATTTTGTCCTTAAGACTCACAGATGGTCTGTGCTATCACA
>NW_009743630.1:0-441 GCF_000703405.1 Apaloderma vittatum | reverse complement strand
GAGCAATGTGCAGGCTGGAGACTCCAGCCCCTTTGTTTGTGCTTACACCCCCCCAAAGCCCTGCTCTCTGCCAGGAGCTTTCTCCCAGCCGCTCATCTCTGGAAAGCCCAGAGGTTTCCAGCACTGGAGGGGAGGCAATCTGATCCGAGTCACATTTTGAAACAGTTTTATTTCCCCAGAGAGGCTGCAGCAGTAGTTCTGACGGGAGAACAGTTAATGCTCAATTTAGCTTCGCATGACCTAATTTGCCACCACTTACTCAACAAGGGAGAAGAAAGTGAAGAGAAATCCTTGCACATGGACCTTGAGAGCTGTTGAATTCCCGGGGGCACCAAGGGAGCGGATGCTTCTGCAGCAGCAGGACAGCAGGTTGCTCGGGAGGGATGAGCTGGGGACATGAAGCAGGGGTTTCTCAGGCAGCTGTGGTGGATTCCTGGTTCG
>NW_009743629.1:0-440 GCF_000703405.1 Apaloderma vittatum | reverse complement strand
TCGGCGGTGGTGAAAACGCTTGTGGGGGGAAAAAAAAACCACCAAAAAACCAACAACAAGGGGTTCCTGCCTTTGTAAAACCGTCTCAGGTTCGTCTGTCGGGGCTAAAAAGCGAGGTGCTGGCAGTCCTGCAGCTCGAAGGGGAAAGGTGGTGGTGGTGGAGGGGTTGGCCCCATAGGACAAGCTGCTGCCAGAAAAGTTGTGGTTTATTTTAACCTTTTCCTGTCTTCCTCCTCTGGACCGTTCTGGAGGAAAAAAAAAAACAACAAAACTCGCTTCGTAAAGGTGGGTGTTAAATTATTAACAGGCTGTGGTGTGTAGTTTCGTCTTGTCAGAGTGTGCTTAGTCAAGGGTTTGAGGCGATAAACCCCAGATATCTGGCCAAGCTGCTGGGTTACGGAGTAAATGCAGGTGCAGGTTTGTAGTGCCCGGCTCCTTGC
>NW_009743628.1:0-441 GCF_000703405.1 Apaloderma vittatum | reverse complement strand
TTTTTTTTTCCAATATCCTCTTTTTATGTGCTAATGGTTTCAAGGGCAGCCTTGAGAAGCCGAGGGATGCTTTGCTGGTGTAGGAGGGATTTTTCCCCTGGCCAGACCTGATTTCTAAGGCTGATGGCAAGAAGCTCTCCAGTAGCTGAGCCTGGAGACGGCGTCCAAAGCTCGCTTGCTGCCTGGGAATTTTCCTCATTTAAAGTGTAGCAGGGACGGGCTGTGAAGAACCTGAAGGTCCAACGTGCTGTGGGTTTACCTTGGTCACCTTCCCAAGCTGTCCGTGACGGACACGCCCCGTGCTGGGGCGGCGAGACCCCGGTATCCCACTGCTTTCAGGGGCTGCCAGCTCGTCCCCGGCTCGGAGGCTGTGGTGGGTTGCAGAGCTCCCCTGCCCAAGGAAGCCCGTTTCGGTTGTAGCTTCTGCTTGTGAAACGGAAG
>NW_009743627.1:0-432 GCF_000703405.1 Apaloderma vittatum | reverse complement strand
GGCTGGTTTAACAGTAGCAGCAGTGTTCAGCTAAGCCTGGAGAGGAAAGGTGTGGATTTGGTGCTAACAGTTTGGCTGATGGGCCCCTCAGTCCAGTATTTTCTTTGCTGACTGGACGCCCATTGTAGCCTTGGCAGGACTACTGAGTGACTTTGTTGCTCAGAAGAATATAAAGTTTTAATCAAGCATTTACTTGATTTTAGTCTTGCTTAATTCCGCATAAATCTCACAGAAAGTGACTTTTTCTTTTATTTCAGCCTGAGTTAGGAGTAAAGACCAAGGACTGAGTGCTGCTGGAGTCGGGATATTGTCCTGCACGGAGCTACAATCCAGCTGAAATCCAGCTCTGAGGCAACAAGCTGCGTCACTGAAAAACTCCCTGAAAGCCACAGATGAACTGCAGCCTTCGCTGCCTACGCTGACCTGAATCTC
>NW_009743626.1:0-435 GCF_000703405.1 Apaloderma vittatum | reverse complement strand
GTTAATTGTTATCATAATGTATTTTAAGGAGAATCTAATTGATTTTCATTCTTCTTTTCAGTCTTTCTGACAAGGGGAGGGGACTGTCTGCCCATGCACAAGTCACAACAGCAGTGTTGGCTTCCTGCACGGCACCAGAACCCGATCTCTCAAACAGTTGCTCTGGACTTTGGGAACAATTAACTTCCTCTGCAGAAGATGGTTTTGGAGATATTTGCAAGGAGAAACTATTACCAACTTTTTTCAAATTGGCCATTTTCTTCTTCCCTTTAATTATACGGGCTGAGTCTCTGTTTGTTCTTTTGCTAGTAATGATGTTACTGCTTTGCTTTGTAAAATATTTTTTAAACTGACCAGGGTGCAGTTGCCTTCGCTGCTGCTCACAAATGGGATTTTTACTCATATTCCCATCATCACTGTCTTCACTAGAAGAAC
>NW_009743625.1:0-440 GCF_000703405.1 Apaloderma vittatum | reverse complement strand
CAGCTGCAGGAAGGCAGTTTCTGTGCTGGATAGGAAGGCGCAAGAGATTTCTAACCCATTTTTGAAAATTTAGGGAGTGACTTGTTCCAATAAGATTTAGGTAATTGTCTTCTTGTATGTGTAGTAGACTTTTAAGCCTCACTTATTCCTCTGTATTTTGTGTAGAAAGCTCTCTTTTTAACCGATATTCAGAATAATAAGAAATAACTGTGTAGTGGTTGGTCACTGAATTTGGGGGCTCTAGAATTTAAAAGATGAAAAGTGCTTACATATTTTTTCATTAGTTTTGTCCTTTATTTGCAGTTGTAGAATCTTCCAGAATGTTAGACAAGTGTGTATGATGTCCTTAACTACTGAATTTTGTATTTGGTTTTCTGAGATACCTGAGACAGAGTGAAAGATTTGTATTCATATAATTACTTTATTATTATTATTATTAT
>NW_009743624.1:0-439 GCF_000703405.1 Apaloderma vittatum | reverse complement strand
TCATCTTCATCTTCATCGTCGTCATCATCATCATTTGAGTCATCAGAGTCCTTACTGCTGGGAGCATCCGAGTCTACCCCTCTGAACTGCTCCACCGCCAGTTTTGCAGAATGGAGGCGGTGCTGTGTTTTTACTGCACTGACGGCGTTATTGCTGACTGGTTTATCCTTTCCTGAAGCAGGTAACACAGGAGAGGTAGAGGGCATAGCAGGGGTCCGGTTACCAGCTGGCTTCTTCCCACACGCACTCAAGTTGACTGGCAAAGAAAAGGGGGCGCTACTAGAAATGGCTACACTTTCATTGATCTTGGTCTGGGATTTCAGTTTCGTAGTAAGTGCAAGAGGAGCCTCTTGGATGACGCTCTGAGTAACTCCATTGGGTTGGTGATTACCTACAAGTGCATTTGTCAGGAATGGGTTAGAATGGTTGTTTTCCAAGG
>NW_009743623.1:0-440 GCF_000703405.1 Apaloderma vittatum | reverse complement strand
TTTGTTTTGGCAAGCCTGCTGCTGGAAGCACAGCCCTGCAGGTCTTTCAGAACCTGTTTAAAGCCCTCGGTTACTTTTCCCTTTGGCTGCCACCTCATTTGTCAAATTTTACAGAGGAATTGAAATGTTCCCAAGACATGGCTTTATGTAATGGAAACAACGACCTCTATGAGCTGGGAGTTACTGTAGCAAATGACCAATTTCCTTCAGCTGGCGTCTTGTTTTGCAGCGTTAGCCATTGCCCGCTCCTAACAGGGAAGGGCTCAGAATTCATTGTTGGTAAGGTTTTCAAACTTAAAAGTTTTCTGAAAAATACGCCATGAGGATGGAGTGACTTTTCCAGCAGAACAAAGCAAGAATGCACAGATTACTGTGCTGTTTTACATTTAACATTTACTACGTGTCCGTAGCTGGGAGCCTGCCCAGCGCCCGGTACCGCA
>NW_009743622.1:0-439 GCF_000703405.1 Apaloderma vittatum | reverse complement strand
CCAATTTGAGCACCCCAACATGAGCAACCCAGCATGAACATGCCCAATGCAAGCACCCCAAGTTGAGCACCCCAATGTGAGTATCCTCATTCTAAGCACCCCAACAGGAGCACCCCAGCACAAGCCCTCTGTTTGCATCCCATGAGCACCCCAATGTGAGCACCCCAAAAGCAAACATCCCCAAAGCAAAGCATCCCAAAGCAAACATCCCAACCCGAGATCCCCAATGTGAGCGTCCCAACACGAAAACCCCAACATGAGCCCCCCACCATGACCCCCCTCCCCGATGGGAGCACCTCAGCGCACCCCAGCATCCCGTCTGCGCACCCCGAGGGGTCCAGGCTTCGCATTTGGGGTGTCCCTTCCCCGTCCTGCTGCAGAAAAGCAGGAGAGGGCACGGGGCGCCTGGCCAAGTCGGGGGGAAATGCAGTCGGGGGAG
>NW_009743621.1:0-438 GCF_000703405.1 Apaloderma vittatum | reverse complement strand
AAAAAAAAAAAAAAAAAAAAGAGAATATTCACCACTTTTTTCTTGGTCGCAAGTGCCACAGAAGGGAAGCGGTGCTGGATTTACAGGCAACTCTCAGACGTCTCCAAATTCAGTGCTACAAAAAGTCTCTTGCACGAGCTCAGCTGGAGAGGGCAAGGCGCAGACGGCAGACAAGGTCACTGTGACAACGGGGAACATGTTTTATATGCCGAGCAGCACAGGGCTGGAAGAAGGCAGACAACGAGGGCTTGACGCATTTGATGTGTCGCTCAAAGTTCAGTCAAGGTTTCTCCTTGTGGAGGTACCTGACAGCTGCAATCGCCTTCCTATTTCATGTCAGCATTGATTTCAACTCCAGGTCTTGCAATCCTTTCCTGTAATTTATTCAGTTCATGGTGATTCACTACATAAAAACAGGCAGAAAAATATCCCCTCTGG
>NW_009743620.1:0-438 GCF_000703405.1 Apaloderma vittatum | reverse complement strand
CCTTCCAACCCTGACCATTCTATGATTCTAAGACAGAAATCTGCAGGAGATCTGAAAGGGCCTAAATACTTCAGACTTTGGTAAAAACGACCTTGTAGAAGGAGAAGAAAAAGATTAGTTCTTCTGCTTGGGGAAAGACAGGGACAGTATGGCTCCTGTTCCATCTTGTCAGCCCCTCAGGCTGTGTGCCTGGTCAAGCTGAGCAGGAAACTTATTTCTGCAAAGAGAGGGCAAAGCCTTGTTGAACAACAATAGGCACTCATAGTTTTCTGTCTGCTAGTTCTGCTTTTTTATGCCATATCTTTTTTTTTCTTTCCCCCCCCCCAGGTTGGTTTTGCAAGAGGATTTAGACCTTCCTTAAAAAGGTGTGAATTTTATTTTGTCTGTGTTCTTTCTTTTGTGAGCTACTGAAATAAACTAAGCCGATTTGTTTTGCTC
>NW_009743619.1:0-439 GCF_000703405.1 Apaloderma vittatum | reverse complement strand
TGAGGTACAAAAAAGACCATCAGGCCCAAGCAGGATCCTTTTGCACCTCTTTGCTGCTCCTCTGATCTTACCTGGGTCCTGGGAAGGGACGTGCTGGAATGGTTTTTGCCAACTGCCTTAAAAAATCATGACAGCTAATGTATTGCACTTCCAGGGCCCAACATAACTTTTTCCAGAGTAATTACTTTCGATTTCCTCACAATAAATATACTGCTATTTTTTCCTTTCCAATAATTGAGTGTATTTATTCTTAACTAAGATTTTCTGTCTTTTGCAGCCCAGAATGAATGGAGTTGCCTTGGGAGATCAATATGAATGCTCATAACAGTTGTCTCTTTGAGAAGACTGTGCAAGTCCCGAAGACCCTCCAGCTGGCCTTAGATGACCACTTCTCCCTTTTTCTTGAGCAACCTGATGTAGTGGAAGGTATCCTTGCCCA
>NW_009743618.1:0-433 GCF_000703405.1 Apaloderma vittatum | reverse complement strand
ATATATATATATCTATATATATGTGTTTCACAAAGCTTAGATCTTTCAGCTGCTCCACAGCTCTTCGTACTTCAGAGAATTGACTGATTCTGGACTAGCTCCATAGCACACAAGCCTGAAAAACTAAAACATCTCTGTAAACACTAGCGCCCCTTTGGTAAAACAAAAGAGAAGTAAAGAAATGAACCTCCACGTATATTAAAATTACAGCATACACTTGGTTGCACAAACATAGAGTAGTTGATTTTTGAGCAAATAATTCTACAGTCTCTCAAACTCTGATCATCTGTGGACTGAATATCTAGTGCTGCAAATGGTGTTTGGAAACTTAAAACCTTGTTGTGCAAGAAATGATCAGTGAGAATTTAGACACTTGCAGTTTAAGCTGTATTGAACTAAGTCTGTGGAATGCATTGTGAAATGTAAAAAAAAA
>NW_009743617.1:0-433 GCF_000703405.1 Apaloderma vittatum | reverse complement strand
AAAAAAAAAAGGCTTTTTGTTGTTTTTTTTTTTTCTTAAACATAATATTCTAATACTGTTCTATATGCATTATAATAATGTTCTGCTTAGGCAAATTCCCTTTTGCTAAAAATAATTATTTTAACTCTCTTTTTCTTTTATTAATTTTGTCTTGTAATAGCAATTCTTAGGACATCCAGAAACTTTTAGGATTCTTGCTGTTGTCTTTTATGAAGGTTGCTTCCTGAATGGAGGATGTTATTCGATAGGACACAAACCAAAATGATGGTCTTATTTCCATATTTCTCATCTCTATTTGTTTTGTGTAAACATAGCCCATGTGAGCCTTTCAATTAGCTGATCACTTTTGAACAGTGTTATCTGCTGAACACATCTTACCCTCTTCCGTTTGTGTCTTCATGCTGATTTGATTAATGCACCATCATCTTCCTCT
>NW_009743616.1:0-436 GCF_000703405.1 Apaloderma vittatum | reverse complement strand
GAGAAGGCTGGAATCTCTAGTGATACAGACTGGTATTTGCTAATTCTAATCAATGTTTCCATTAATGTTAAAGCAAATTCTCAAAAAAAAATTTCAGTGCCTTTTGTGAGCAGTGCTTAGAGTGGATATTATTAATTTTTTTTCCTGTCATTAATGCCCAGTTTGAAAATTTGCGTGTTGGAGTGTGCTCAGCCAGCTGGTAACTTTTGACTGCTATAATTTTGCAACATTAATGCGCGATATATTTTCACATGTATGACAGCGCTTTTTGCTGCCCCGACAAGTAAATCTGTCAGTCTCTTAGGGGTATTGAGATTGCGCAGTCTCCTAGAGATGATTAGCGTTACTTTTGAAAAGAGAATAAAATTAATTACTTAACATATCATGAAAAATTAGGCTCTGGTGATTTTCAGTTGAGTACCCAGATCCAGTGAAC
>NW_009743615.1:0-437 GCF_000703405.1 Apaloderma vittatum | reverse complement strand
TATTTAAAAGGAATCAGATTAACTAGGAGTGGGGGGTGAGAGGAGCAGATAGTATTGACAGGGGATGAGTCGAAGGCAAAAAACGGATCCAAAAGTGATCTTGCTGAAATCTAAATCAAATTTGAGACCCCGTCTCCATTCTCTTTGCACAGTGCTTGTAGGGGGTGATGTATTAGCAGAGCCATGGTGCTGTCTGCATTTCAAATGCTCCATAATTGAGTCTTTCTTAATTTCTTTGTGGGATTACTCACAATTGCAGCGGAGCCCTCGGTCGTCGGGTGGTGGGCTGCTGCATAGAGATTGAGCGTCCAATTGAATTAAAGGCAAATGTGCTCCAGCAAGGGAATCAGGAAGGAGAAATTGAACAGAAAATAGATGGAATATTGTATTTAATCGGGGGCATGGCGTTTCTGTGGAGGTTAGCATACATAATTCAG
>NW_009743614.1:0-438 GCF_000703405.1 Apaloderma vittatum | reverse complement strand
TTTAAGTATAAATTTGTTGAGTTGTTATCAACTGTATAAATATATATATAAATATATAATCTTAATTCAGACATCATAGTTATCCTTCCAGGAAATATTTGGTGGCACTGATAATTCTGTGCTGCAAAGTACCATATTTTTAAATTAAGGTGTGTGACCTACTATGAATTATCTGTGACAAAGTGATTACCTCTTGAGAAAGTGATGTATGTTTGCTGGTGATGGTTTTAATTCATGGTAAGAAGGAAAGTGCTAAAGACCATCTCCAACCTGCTGAGGGATACTTAATACTAACAGGCCTAAAAGGAAAGGCAGTGCTGTGTAATCTCTGTGAGGCTAATAGCATGTTTGACAGAGTGAGAGAGTTTAAATTGCTATGTCTTACTGGAGGTGTGAAATCACAAGAAGAAGTGCTTTCAAATGGATTTTTTGGCACAC
>NW_009743613.1:0-435 GCF_000703405.1 Apaloderma vittatum | reverse complement strand
TCTTCTTCCTTTAGCCTCTGAAATGCATCATCAAGCATCCCAATGGGAGCCAAGAAACAATCATGCTGAACCACACCTTCAATGAGTCCCAGATAGAGTGGTTTCAGGCTGGCAGTGCCCTGAACAGAATGAAGGAGCTGCAGCAGAAATCCAGCTAAGTACGCACAATGCCCCCAGTGCACTGGACTTGATTCAGCTTTGGCATTTTCATGAAAGTGCAATTCCATGCCTACTGTTGGAATAAATGTCTGATCAAATGTAACCATAGCTTCCTTTTTGTTATGGCACTTCCTCTTCACTGACACTACGAAAAGGGAGTGCAGCTAGGCTTACTTTTGTCTTTTAAATTCCCCAGCTCCCTTTTTCTATTTTGGCTCAATTTCAGTTGTCCCACAGTTATTTATATTTGGAAATAACCAGCTAAGGTGGGTTTGT
>NW_009743612.1:0-437 GCF_000703405.1 Apaloderma vittatum | reverse complement strand
CCCAGCACTTGGCCTTGTTAAACCTCATGCATGGCCTTGTTAAACCTCACCCTTCAGGCATGGAGAGTGTCTTCGGTGGGTGATGCTGCTGCGTCCAAGTACCAGAACCTGAGCAAGAGCAGTTGTCTCAGCAAAAATATTCGACAGCAGCAAAATCCATCCCGGTGCTGCTGTTACCGTGGAGACAGCCAGAGAGAGAGAGTGTGAGTGTGGGTGGATCAAGAAAGGAAAATTAGGAGGAACTTCAGGAACAAGGATTTTCTGGCCTATTTTACATGCAAGATGAGCACTTTGTTCTCCTTTACCCAGTCTTGCTGCAACGCCCCATCATAAAAATGGGTAACGGCATCAGTTCCAACAGTAGCCCTGTGCAAAAGGTGAGAACTCTTTTGACTATACTTGTTGTATTTGTCCCATTTGAGGCAGGACTTCGTAAG
>NW_009743611.1:0-435 GCF_000703405.1 Apaloderma vittatum | reverse complement strand
CATCTGATAACACAAGAATTCTCCATCTGTAACTGACCCTGCAGGTTAAAGAAAGAGCCTTGAATGCCATGAACACAGCAGGAAACTTTTGCACATGATGTATTCACTGAACAAAACCAGTAGAATAGAGTGAGAAACAATTCTACCTTAGCAGCTTTGGCAGGTGCCCACAGCTGTGTTACTGTGAATTAAAACAAAACAAAAAGCAACAACAAAAGTAATCTAGATAAGGATCAAGGCAACCTTGGAATGCCACCATTCCAAAAGGATACTTGCAGGAAGCATAAGAGAATAACAAAGAAAGAAATGGAACCATCGGACCTACTTTGTCAAATATAGATATTGAACTGGTTTAGAATTATAGTATGTAATGCTGCATCACTCAGTCTCCCTGCCGGTATAACCCAGGTGGTTTTGTCTCAGGCTGACCAACTG
>NW_009743610.1:0-437 GCF_000703405.1 Apaloderma vittatum | reverse complement strand
ATGCTGTGGGAGACGGTGTCAAAGGCCTTGGGAAGTCCAGATAGACCATATCCACTGCATGGCCAGGCTTAGCTTCCCTTAGGCTATTTTACACGGCTGAACCCCACTCCATCGTGCTAACCAGGCAAGGGAAGGAGAGTACCTGCAAGATAGTTGCAACTAGAGTCTTGTATTTGTGTTGCAGAGTCTTCACTCAGCCTGAGCTCTTGACTGAAGCCAGTGAACAGGAAAAGATTCAGAAAAGTCGCTTCCGCAAACCACGGTAACAGCCTCCTCCAGGGAGCACCTGGGAATACCCTATTTGTGCTATTTCTACATCTAGAGAAAGAATGACTTTTAATGTCATTCATGGGGCAGTATGGTAAACACTGTAAGAATCTTTAAAATCAGCCCAATGGGTTTCTGAACCATGTTTCTTAGCCTGTCCTTAGTTATAT
>NW_009743609.1:0-438 GCF_000703405.1 Apaloderma vittatum | reverse complement strand
GGAGAAGGTAAGGCTGGAGATGAGCCACCACAATGGGGACATCCCTGGTGTCCCCATGTCCTTGGTGTCCCCTCGTCCCTTGTGTTCCCACATCCCGTAGCAGCCCTTCTGCCACGCAGAAGGTAAGGCTGGAGATGAGCCACCACCATGGGGACATCCCCATGTCCCCGGTGTCCCCCATGTCCCCACAGCAGCATCTCTCCCATGAGGAAGATAAAGATGGAGAAGAGCCGCCACCGAGGGGACATCCCTGGTGTCCCCCATGTCCCCGTAGTGGCATCTCTGCTGTGGGGAAGATGAGGATGGAGATGAACCACCACCACGGGGATGTCCCCGGAGTCCCCTGTGCCCCACAGCAGCATCTTGGCCTTGGAGAAAGTAGGGATGGAGATGATCCCACCACCACGGGGATGTCACCATGTCCCTGATGTCCCCCAC
>NW_009743608.1:0-437 GCF_000703405.1 Apaloderma vittatum | reverse complement strand
TGTTAGCCCACTCTTTCAGCATATTGAGGTCTTCCTGCAGGTTAACTCTCCCTTTTGAATTGTTCGCTTCCCCACTTAGCTTGGTATCATCAGGAAACTTCATCAGGATACGTTTAAGCCCCTCATACAGATCACAACATTGGGCTCAGTGTCTATCCCTGTGGCACCCTCTTTGTGAGAAGTTTCCAGTTTGAAAAGGAGCTATTTACCACCACCCTCTGGGTGCAGCCTGTCAGCCTGTTCCCCACTGACTGCATGGACCACTTATCTACGCTGTAACACATCAGTTTCCATAGGAGGTGACTGGAGAATGGTATCAAAACCCTTGGAGAAATCCAGGAAGACAATGTCCACCACTTGCCCTGCGTCAACTAAGTAGGTTACTTTGTTGTAGAAAGTGTCAAGAACAATTTGCCCTTGGTGAATCCATGCTGGCT
>NW_009743607.1:0-437 GCF_000703405.1 Apaloderma vittatum | reverse complement strand
GGGTCTGCTTCTTTCTTTCCACAACAGCTACTCCTCAAAAGTATTTTGTAGCTGTTGCTTCTCAGAGCTCATAAAAATTAAATTAAAGAGCTGGTGAAAGACAACCCGCAGCAATAGTAGAAGCTGTTGGAATGTCAGACGTTTGCTGTACAGAGTAACTGCTTCTGCTTACCCGCACTCACCTGTGCTCTGCTGTACGAAGTCTGAGCGCTCCTCCACTGCTCGGTGACACGTTACGCAGCCACACTTTTCATTTCCACCGCTGAATATTGCTGCTCGGATCGCATATCCCCCGGTATGAGAAAACTCGCCAAACTGAAAGCTGAAAAGCTCTTTTCTGTAGCAGATGGCGCCGACTACCGGCAGCTACTGACGAGGCAGCTCGGATCGCAGAGACCCGAGCCCGGGCATGATCAGGCTGCGGTGGCGTCGTGGCG
>NW_009743606.1:0-436 GCF_000703405.1 Apaloderma vittatum | reverse complement strand
TTTTGTCCTTCTAGCAGAACAAACTATAAAGTAGGATTTCTTTTGCTGATTAAAAAGATACATTGAATAAAGGGTTTAAGTTAAATATGAAGCGAACTAGGATTGTAGAAAAAGAATGTTTTAAATCAGTGTATTTTCAGATAAACTAAATAAATTAGAGACCACTTGTACTTTGGCTAACAAAGTTAAGCAATTATGTGTTTTCTGGATCAGTCTTTTTATTGTAAATAGATAAATAAGACTGTAATGCCCTTAAGTGAATAGATGTATGCAAGATTAAATGTTAGTCTTTGACTTAGAAGAATTTTCAGCATCTGATTGCTGCCAGGTCTTTATTAATGTTATCCCTTCCAAATCCCACACCTTTGCAGTGAGAGTGTACAGTCGATGCAAAACAAGATATATCTTGAAAGTACAAAAAGGTTTTCACTTTTTT
>NW_009743605.1:0-433 GCF_000703405.1 Apaloderma vittatum | reverse complement strand
TGTACAGGGCAGAGGTGGCACTGAATCGGAATATTGCCTTCCCTTTATTCAATACTATAAAGGTCTGGAAAAAGAAACACAGAATGAAAGATAACATTTAAAAGATAGCAAGCTCCAAACAAGTTTCAAGTTCAAACCCAGAATAATTTTCATCATTAATCATATTTGGTCAAACTCTTCTTCCCTTTATACCCCTCCCAGAATCATAGTCCCCTTGTCCAGTTCACACATAGTAGAGTCCAGCCAAATTGCTCTAAGTCCATGCAAACATTTGAATAAGTTTATTTAGAAATCATACGTAATCTTGATATTGCTGGCTGTAAAACAAAAACAGGTATATAGGGTACAAATTTATGCGGTATTTGAAGTAGTACACTTTTTGTACCTTATATACACTGAGGTATATAACGTAAATAAAATGAGCCATTAAAAC
>NW_009743604.1:0-428 GCF_000703405.1 Apaloderma vittatum | reverse complement strand
AGCCAGTCAAGGGAGATGATTGACCCACTCTACACTGCACTGGCCTCACCTAAAATCCCATGTGTGGTTTTGTGTGCCTCAATAAAAAAAGGACAATGAGCTATTGGAGTGTGTCCAGAAGAGGGTGACCAAGATGATGAAAGGCCTTAAAGTCAGGACTCATGAGGAGCAGCAGAGATCACTTGACTTGTTCAGCTTGGAGAAAAGAAGGCTTGGAGGTGACCTCATCACTGTTTTCTACAGTGGTGATGTAGATGCTTATCTATCTCTTGTGATCAGGGATAAGACATGAGGAGATGGAGCGAAGCTGTGTCAGGGGAACTTCAGGTTGGACATTATGAAAAGGCTCTTCAGTGAGAGGGTGACTGATCACTGGAAGAGACTCCACAGGGAAGGTGTCATGGCACCAAGCCTGTCAGAGTTCAAGG
>NW_009743603.1:0-425 GCF_000703405.1 Apaloderma vittatum | reverse complement strand
GAACATGGACGGAGGTGTCGCTAACTTGAGTCAGACGGTCCAAACCTGTGGGGTTTGGGTTTTTTTGTTTCTTCCTTCGTACCTCAAGCGTTTTGCTAAGGAATGACCAGTCAGGTTCCTGCCTGCAGCATTTTGTCAAGAGAGCAAATGGCTCTGCCTTTTGTTGTTTATATTTTGTATTAATGGGTTAAAGATGTTATAACCTTCGCTGTTGGATTATGGGGCGATCTGTGCCAGAGCAGCTGTACTAAAATTGAAGAGCTTTTCCTATTTTTGTCTTACCTCATTTACCTGATGTTAAATCAAGTCAGTGAAACCGGTAATGGCCTTGTGATAGGGCGGCACGGGTAGCATGCTTAAACACCTTGGTTTTTGGAGAGAGAGATGTTATGTTAGGGAGAGCAGCTTGTTCTCCAGCTGCACAG
>NW_009743602.1:0-435 GCF_000703405.1 Apaloderma vittatum | reverse complement strand
ATCCAGTAAAACAGAAAAGTAACCCTACACAAAATACAACACAGAATAGGGGAACAAAACTTTCTTCTTTGTGACATTGTAAGAGTGCAGGTTTCAGTGTGAAATGTCTCAGGTATTACTTTTGTTTTAGATATAAAATACCTCACAGAAAAAAATAACATGAACACATACACATGGTTAACGCAAGTAGCTCATTCCAGACTCATGGCTGAGACCAGGCATCCAGCGTCTTCACTGGAGTAGTGGATTCAGGCTATTCTTTGGGAATACCGACACACTTACCTTGAAGATAAAAACCAATTTGGACAAGGGTTCAGTGAAGGATGAAGAGAAAAATAAAAACCAAAAACGAAACAAAATCTAGCAAAATGCAAAAGATCCTGTTCACTTCTGCTCCACTACAATTTTCCTCAATAATACTGTTGTTTAAAAAAA
>NW_009743601.1:0-424 GCF_000703405.1 Apaloderma vittatum | reverse complement strand
CCAGAGCTGGATGAACACAAGCCACATGGGCTCAGCAGAGGAAAACCAAAACTGCTAGGCTTTCTAAATGGTGCTAGACAAAAAACACATGCCTTCTAATCTGCACTGGTCTGGTTCCACAGCTTGGCCTTCTGTTTGAATCATGTCCACGTGTGATTAACCATCTGAGTAAGTAACCTGCTCGGCTGGTAACTTTGATCCTCTACAATACAAAAGAGAGTGTCAGCAAGAGCACAGCCAGGCAGCTACTGCAGGAAGAGTTTTGCTCTAGATGAGCACAAATTAACAGAGCTCATGCCCCACTTCTCAGATCCATGACTTCCTGCACATATACAGCCCAGGAGAAAACGAAAGCTTTAAAGCGCTACTCAGTATCATCAACAGCAGCAGCAGTAGTAGTAGTGAGCAACAACTGGGGTTCTGC
>NW_009743600.1:0-426 GCF_000703405.1 Apaloderma vittatum | reverse complement strand
TTAGGATTCATACAGACAAAACGAAAATATGTTTATAGTATAAGTTTTAATTTAAAATTGTCTAAGAGTAAATCATTGAAAAGTTCTAGACGCACATATAAATGATCACCATAGTAAAATGGAAAGAAGAATTATTTTGGCAGTTACTATCCATAAGTGCAAAGTATTATCTTGGCAAAATAATAAATACAGCAAATTCAACCAAAATCACTCAATTTTCAGTCATGTTAGATGCATTAGGAGCTTTAAGCACCTTCTCTTAATTACTTAGTGCTTTTCACAGACTTTGAATTTACTTTTTCCAGAGTTTATACAATATGTAAGAGACTGACAAAAGTACTGTTCAAAAAAAATCTCCAAGTTACAATAACTTGCAGAGAAAGGAAGAAGGATTAAAAATTAAAAAAAAAAACAGATATGGACCCA
>NW_009743599.1:0-434 GCF_000703405.1 Apaloderma vittatum | reverse complement strand
CTCCATTTGGGAGATGAATTGCCCTGTGGGTGTGGAGGCTACGGGCTGCCAGCCCCAAGGGGAGCCCTGGCTGCAGCTGAAAGAGTCCTCTCTGCGTCCTAGTTCAGCAAGGGCTGGCAAAGGCTCAGCATCCCTCCTCCTGCAGCAAGACTGCCGGGCCCCACGGTGCCGGTGGTGTCAGGGAAGTCCTGTCCTGCCCACAGCTCTGTGCTTGGGCCAGGGGTGACCGGCCCCTGTGGAGCTGTGGTGGATGTGGGCACAGGCCAGCTGGGATTGCTCCCGACGTGGCTGATAGTTGGCTCGCACACGGCTGCCAGAATCTTACCCTGGGACACGTTGCCAGGGAGGTGTCCTGTGACACCAAACCTTCAGAAGCCATGTGTGTTCAAGCGTGTAGTTGATCGGGAGCATAAGCTAAAGTCCTCCCCATGCCT
>NW_009743598.1:0-434 GCF_000703405.1 Apaloderma vittatum | reverse complement strand
CCGCCCTCGAGTGCTCCGAGCTCCCCCTCTCTGGCCGATGCGTGCGACGGGACCGCTTCCTCGAGTGCGGAGGAGCCAGATCCCGAGCTGCAGGGAACACGGCTGTGCTTGCCAGGAGGAAGGAGCCAAGCACGCTTCTCTGCCTCCTTTCTCCCAGGATTTACAGTTTTGGTGGCTGGATGCCGAATTCCCTCGTCTCTGCAAGAAAGCAGGACTAGTTCTGAGCTGGTGCGTGAAGAGGGCAGAGGTGATGGGGAGGTTGGGGCTTGTGCTCAGGGCTCGCAGCAGCGTGGGGGCTGTTTGGAGGGGCGCGAGTTGTAGTTCCACAGATGAGCTGGAGGGAGGGAACAAGTGAAGGCTGCCGCACAGTCTCGGAGCGCAGCCGACCCTTCCTCTCCGGGCTCCCAAGTCCTGCAGCCTTTTGGAGAAATCTC
>NW_009743597.1:0-422 GCF_000703405.1 Apaloderma vittatum | reverse complement strand
TTTTCCAACCTTAATGATTCTATGGTTCTACAGCCAAGACCTTGCAGGTGCTCACACAGCACTACAAAAAAGGCCCCAAGGCTACAGAACACCAACACTCAATTACTGATCACTAGAGAAACACAGCCCTAAGAGCTGGGTAAAACTGGGTTTAGGGATAACAAAGGGAGCAAAGGAAGATGGAATGCAACATCTGTAAAACATACTGTAACTTGGCTATAACAAATTAACCCTTTGTGAAAGAGCAAATGGATTATGCTAGCAAGCATAAAACCCATCTTGTGCAGACCCCAAAGGTAACAAGAGAGAACTCCCCATCACCACTTTTCAGCTTCTACAGGCAAATAGCTGGGGAGATTGCCTACCTGCCACAAGGCCCTTGTACACAAGTAAAATTTCTAACTGATATTATGTACATACAC
>NW_009743596.1:0-435 GCF_000703405.1 Apaloderma vittatum | reverse complement strand
TGGACTTGATGATCTCAAGAGTCTTTTCCAATCTGAATGTTTCTATGACTCTATGATTCTATGACTATCTGCTGACCATATTCAGAAAATAGTGGAGTTGCTGGAGAGGAAAACTAGAGCCCTGGGAGAAATGCAGGAAAGCCCTCTTCTGCAGAAGAGCTCAGTTAACACTTTTGCACCCTTGTGAGAGAAATCAAAGGCGTGAAAAAATCTGAGAAGTTGCAGTGTGGGAATTGGGCTACTCACTCCCCATAGTGAATTCTTGCCAATGGTCTGCTAACAGGGAATCTTACACACATAACCTTACGAATAAGTTTAGAGTTCTTAATCAATCCAGGGGCCCAAGTTAGTGTTCTAAATTAGCAATAAGCCAAGAAGATAGGAATTATACCCTCAAGGAAAACCATAAACATCATAGGGGTGATTGATGCAGCA
>NW_009743595.1:0-435 GCF_000703405.1 Apaloderma vittatum | reverse complement strand
GGTTCCATGGTGTCTAACTTTCTTCCTAAATCATGAGAAGAGTGTGATGTAGTTTTGGGGTTACAGAGGAGACTAACAAAAAAAGTCATATTGAAATCCACTGTATTGGAACATGTGACCACATGTTTCTGAGGACTGAAGAAATTCAGATGCTCTACTGGTGTTAAATGAACAAATAAATTAAATAAGGTGGTCAAGATGGCTACAGAGGCATTAGATTGACATTGTCTCCAGGAGAAGTTGTGGAAATGTTTAGAACACCGTCAATAAAGTATTAAGGGACAGCACCATAAAGTACACGGTACTATAGGATATAAGTTGCATCATGATTTTTTGATGGTGAGCTTGTCTACTGCAGCTGACCAGCGTGAGTTTTATTCCAAAAATGACATTTGGAGAGGTTAAAATAAAAAAGAGTTGCAAGAATGATTTTAA
>NW_009743594.1:0-427 GCF_000703405.1 Apaloderma vittatum | reverse complement strand
ATGAAGACGGGAGCGCAAGAATAACAAGAGCTGACTAGAAGAAATTGAAAGGTTCAGATACAAGGACAAATAGAGCTTGAAAATTTAAAGATACTAGATATAATACAGGCATCTAAACGATTCACAAATCTTTCTCAGTCACTGAGTGACTGAGAGAAAATGGCAGATAATTTTCAGTGTTGATAAATGCAGAGTGTGAGCATGAAGAGTAATCCTACCTTTACATATATAGTGATGGATTCTGAATTAGCTTTTAGCCCTCAGGATAGAGTTCTTGAAGCGATGACAGACACTTCTATGAAAACATTAATTCACTGCTCTGAAGAGATTAAGAAAAGATGAAAAGAAATATTAGGATCATTGTAAGAAATAAAGAACAAAAAAGTCACCATGCCATCACATGTAGTCATGACACACCAACCTGCAG
>NW_009743593.1:0-434 GCF_000703405.1 Apaloderma vittatum | reverse complement strand
GGCAGCTTCCAACACCGAAGGCATCCTTGTTTTCACATATCAGTTAAATAAAATGTCAGCAGGTGACAACACACGCTTCGTTGGTGCGGTTCTGTAATTTAATAAAGAACGGATCCGAGCCTGACGCCACATTTCGGGACTAGTTTCAGTTTTGGCACTGTTCGACACAGACCCCCTGCACTGCGTCATCCAGCGTGTGGTGACACCTTGCCCACACCCAGGCTTCCTTTTGCACCACTTAAATGCACGTCTGGCAGATTCCCTCCTGTTACAGGACAGTATCTGTTCAGGTACACCTTGCCTAGCAAAGACGGGTCGTTTGGGCACGGCGACCTCTCTAGCAGCCGTGTCACCTGGTGAATCTGGCCCCGGGAAAGAAGGAGCGAATAAATCTTGGAGACTTTTACCACCATCTTTCTCCAAGGGCTTCTTTT
>NW_009743592.1:0-434 GCF_000703405.1 Apaloderma vittatum | reverse complement strand
TGGAGGTGAGTGTGTTGGAAAATTACTGCCTACGTGAAGTGACTGTGGGCCTGGGGCGATGTAGGAGCAGTATAAAAGTGGGTCCTTCTCCTCACTCTCTAATACACTCCTTCTGTGTCCATCTCGTTGGGAACAAGGCAAGTATGAAGCTCTTTCTTCTCTTCCTGCTCAGCATCTTTCAGCTCATTGTCCTTCAGGATTTCTAAGCAGAAAACTGTCTTTTTGTCTTAAGCTGGGTCAGGAAGCTGCTTGTAATGGGAGTAGGTAGGGAGAAGGTGTGACATGGAGAGAGACAAGGGCTTGACTGACATGTCTTCTGTGATATGGGTCAATAGGGATCTTCCTGGAATTGGTTGCTCCTTGCAGTGCTCTTTTGGACTCGAGGGAAGGAGAATTCTATGGGCCTCCCTTAAAGATTTTGCAGCTCTTGTCTC
>NW_009743591.1:0-429 GCF_000703405.1 Apaloderma vittatum | reverse complement strand
ACCAGATGACCTCCAGAGGTTCCTTCCAACCATAGCCATTCTGTCATTCCAGCCCTATGATCCACCACCACTGTAGCTTAGACATCAAAACAAGTAAGAAATCAAGAAACATAGTTTCAAACTGTAGCTTTTTTCCTCTGCGATTTACAACCATATCTACTATTGCAAGGCCATTAAGTTAAGAGTTCAAACTATAAAGCCAACATTCTTTTATCCTTACACTTTGTTAATTATACAATCAGTTTTATTCTAGAAAGCTTTAAAAGCCTCATTTATTATCACCAGGTGTCTTAATCCCCCCAAAACAATGAACAAATTCAGAGTATACAGAACTATTCTACAGGTATCTTCTAATGCAAGTTTATTCTTTAACTCACAATAGCTGCCCCATCGAAGTCTATAGGGAGCAAAGCTGTATGGGCCTGCAGG
>NW_009743590.1:0-434 GCF_000703405.1 Apaloderma vittatum | reverse complement strand
AGGCCTTTTGTTCTGTGGGCAGCGGCTAGCCCACATAAAACAATGAAAATTAAAATTACTGTATCTAGCACAGAAGCAAATCTGAAAAAGCAGATGAAGGACTTGGAGACTAAATTACCTCCATGTATAATTTCTAAATCTTGACTAAATAAATTCCAAATCTTTTAGACTACACAATAGTTACAAAGTTATTCAGACTATTTGCCACCAAAATAATTTCATACTTTATTACTTATTTAAGTAGGCCATACCTAGGCTTATTATAATACTTATGTAAAAATCATGCTATCATTATCAATACATGCCTAAAAAATCTATTATACCACAAATTCAAATTAATATTATAGAATTAAGAGGCTTAAATCTCACTGAATGCTACCATACTTCTTATATATTGCTATCTTCTTGGTTTACATTTTTATTGATCAATTAAT
>NW_009743589.1:0-434 GCF_000703405.1 Apaloderma vittatum | reverse complement strand
GAAATGAGAAAAAAGATTCTGATGGAAGAATTATCCTTCGGGGATTTTGCCTGCTTAGGTTTCTAGGTCTTGGAAGGGTGAGGAAATCTGCTGAAATCCCGGCAGTGGAAAGGAAAAAAAACGAAAAAAAAGAGGAAAACCCAAGGAATTTCCTCATTTCGGTGGTTTCCCAGCATCCTGACCCCCAAAAATGCAGCAGCCAGCTCAGGGCTGGAGGGTTGGGAGGAAAAAAAAACCATTCCTTGCTAATCTGGGCTTTAGGGATGAGCCCTCTCCCTGCAGACTCCTCTCCGGGATGCCGGTCCCCGTCCCACGCCCACGGGGACACCTCCCCAGCCCCAGGGTCACGCTCGCAAACCAGCGCAAAACCTGCCCGGGTTGTCACCAAAACGGTTCCTTCGGAGCTCGGACGGGCTCCGGAGAGTCCAGGAGCT
>NW_009743588.1:0-433 GCF_000703405.1 Apaloderma vittatum | reverse complement strand
AGATTCTGGCTTTGCAGATATTTACTACTGGAAATGATCTTTGGATTTGCCTTACTGGGTTCACAATACTGTTGAAGTCACCAGTGATGGTAGGAGCTGGTTCTGCTAAGTGCATATGATACAAATTTTTCAAGAAGATAGATAAAATTTTTTGCAAGCCAGAGGATTTCACTGTGCTGTAATCCTTATCTCTGCAATGGTCCTTTGAATAATGTAAGCATTCAAATTTGTTACATTACAAATTAACCAAAAAAGAAAGAGGAACCTCCTCGTAATAAAACAGTTGGTTTTGTGTAAGGATGTAAATCTTTCTGCTCCAGGTCAGAAGTGGAACCTTCTTTAACTGAATTATTTTTTTTTGGCTATTGTAGAGAAATGGTTCTGTAGCCAAGTACTTAAGGTGTCTTTCTGCCTGTAGACAGAGTTGGGCTGC
>NW_009743587.1:0-423 GCF_000703405.1 Apaloderma vittatum | reverse complement strand
AAACACTCTAAATTTGATTTAAACCTGATAATTATGCCGTGATCTAGCAACAGCCTTAATCAGCCCTATTGAAGCCAATAGGTGTGAGGCATGCTCTTTAGGACCTTAAAAATTAGTCTTGAATTGCATCCAACACCGAGAAACATGCAGGGAGGTAGAGCAGGGACTACGTAAGCTAATTCCAGCCACCAGTCCTGGCAGGCATTTGCGCACTAGACCTCATATAACCCACTCAGACCTGGATTTTCTGCTGTCTTCCACCGCCAGAGAAATACAAAATATACTAGATGTACAAGAAGACTCACTTGGTCACTGGTCTTGCTATCAAAGTTTGACATGTCCTTTGGCTGCTACAAATCCTGACTCGTGATTGGCACCGGCTTGTTTGTGTTCCCCTTCAAGACACTTCTAGCTGCATTTGCC
>NW_009743586.1:0-433 GCF_000703405.1 Apaloderma vittatum | reverse complement strand
CACCGCATAGTAACAAAGGGAAGCAGCCATTTCATCTCTCTTTGTGTGCCTTCGTGTAAACTTCTAACACGCCAAAGCCCTGCGCTCAGAGCATTGCTCCAGGCTTTTTCTTTCTTACATATTTTCACTGTACAGCAGCTTCCTTCTCGTATGACATCAGTGGGAACCAGCGTGGTGGAAGTGGAAGAGCAGCAGCAGGAAAAAATACCTGACAAACAGCAACAGCCTCCCAACACTCCTTTAAAATAATAACGATTTACCAAATGGTTGGGAAGTTGTTATAATTCCTTTTCCAAATTATTACTCGCCCTTTAGATTAGAAATGAGGCCCAGGTTAGCAATCAGCCATAAATGGTAGGATTTCTGAAGTAGAAGCACTTGTCTGATTGTCAAGTGGAGGCCATTATTGCCTTGATTGAGTCTTTTTTTTTTT
>NW_009743585.1:0-433 GCF_000703405.1 Apaloderma vittatum | reverse complement strand
TTTCTCCTTGTTTCATTTAATGAATAGCTCTTGCTAGAAACAAAATGAATTGTGCACATAAATCCTCACAACTGAGTCCATTAAAAAGGAAAATAGGCCTCTAGAGCATCAGTGTCAACTTGGCTATTCTTACCCTAAAGCTTAGTGCCTAAATCCTTGCTAAAATTGTGGCATATATCACTGCTTATCTGAGAAATCACCTGATTCACATGTGTTGTAATACTCAGTGTTTGTACGTGTCCCTTAACTGCATCCTGCTTGACAGAGATTAGAAAGTGGGCCCTTACATTTTAAATAGGATATGCATATACTTAAAGAAAAGCCTACTTAGTGACTGAGGGGACACTTTCTAATCTCAGATACATCGCATGCTCTCCCTGTTTACTGTATATGGAAAACCGTGATACTGAGCAGAGATTAGTGTGGTATTAAA
>NW_009743584.1:0-434 GCF_000703405.1 Apaloderma vittatum | reverse complement strand
ACACACACGTTACTGGCTGCCAGAAAAGGAAATATTCTGTATTTACCAGATTGCTACTGTAATTCTGCAACTCCAAGGTGTTTGGAGAGAAAACTTTGGCTTCATTGACCTCTTCCCCATCCTTCAGTTAAGGGGCAAGGATGGACAACCTGCTAGGAATAATCTGCACCCTCCTGCAACAGCGTAAGCCTTGTATTTTCCCTAAATGCATGCAGGAATTGCTTCTTCTCACAAAGTCACCTATGGATTTAAAAGTTTAGTTAGGGCGAGTTAGCTTTGCAGTCACTTCTACCTAGGCCATCTATTGCACTTTTCACCATAAGCCTTCACAGTATTTTGTAGACAGAAAAGGAGTAATCTCAGCCCTCATTTACAGACTGGGCAACGCAGGTGAAAAATTAAGACCAAACCATCCAGAAGACCACGTGCAAGAT
>NW_009743583.1:0-425 GCF_000703405.1 Apaloderma vittatum | reverse complement strand
GTGGGCAAGACCTGAACTCCAAGGTCCCTTCAACCTCCACGGGAAGCGGAGGCTGGGCAGTCCTCCAGCACCGAGCTAACCGAACACACAGCAGGGACCACGTGCAAACCTGCCAGGGGGCAGCTTCCATTTCGGATCAGCATCTCCCTAAAATAAGGTTCCCCCTGCCCTTCACGCTGCCCACGTCACTCTAAGCCCTTTGTGCGTCCTCTCACAGGACTGAGCCTCCGTGTCCAGACCTGCTCGCTCCAAAAGGTTTAGTGTTACAACACGGCACGAGGATGGTCTCAAAAAGCCTGATCGCTTGAGGAAAGGCGACGCTTGGGATGAACATGCTGCAAAGGGTCTGGGTTTCCCCACATCTCGGGACCAAGCGCAGCTTCAGCAAAGTTCATTCGCTGAGATGCTCAAGGTTCAGATACTCC
>NW_009743582.1:0-425 GCF_000703405.1 Apaloderma vittatum | reverse complement strand
AACCCCTGACATTCTGTGATTCTGTGACTTTCCTCCGAGATTATCATAAAATTATTTTATTTAAGGGACAGAAAGTTATGCCAAGCATGATATTTTACTGTTCTTTTGAAATATATATATATAAAGTAGATTCACACTTCACATTAATTTTGGAGAAATGTGTATTGCAGTAAGAAAATGGCTAGTTTTCTTCTTCTGTGCCATCTTCAGTCTTTGATTAAGGAATCATATCATGTGCAAGGGATGTGTTTCTTACTTTGCAGCCTAACACCTCAGCAATCTCTCCATCCTAAAGATTCTTTTACTATAAGTAGAAACAAGGAAGCTCAGAATTCTTTAGCACTTTTTCAGAACTGTCTAGCCAAAATTCCCTGGTCTTAAAAGGCACAGGATGAGAAAACATTACCAAGCAAAAAATATTCAGC
>NW_009743581.1:0-433 GCF_000703405.1 Apaloderma vittatum | reverse complement strand
TATTCTGTACTTACTGTACAGAGTAATATCGTAGCGAGACACGAGTGGTCGAGGCTGGCTGTGGCCTGGGCCAGCGCTCCGGCCCCTGCGCTGCCCGCGTGCCAGGCTCTTGCAGTCGCTGCGCAGGAGGCGCCCGTCAGGATCTCCCGGGTGCAAACAGCGTGAGGGCCACAGCTTTCTGCCACGTGGGGCCCCCGCGTGGCTCCCCGGCTCAGCTAGCAGAGCTCTGGCGCCCTTCCCGCACGCCCTCCTGTGCAAGCAGCCGGCACGCCAGGCTCTGCCTGCCCGCTCTGGCCGCCGGCGCTGCCAGGCCCCTCTTGAGAGCCATGGGGGTGGCAGCTGGAGCAGGGCGAGGCTGTCAGAGCAGGACCTTTCCTGGGAGCCCCGTGGTGCTTAAGGTGTCAGGAAGGTGATTGCCTGCCAGTTGAAGGAA
>NW_009743580.1:0-433 GCF_000703405.1 Apaloderma vittatum | reverse complement strand
AAAAAAAAAAAAACCAAACCAAACAAAACAGGAGGAAAAAGAGCACGACTACAACCAGGTTTGTGTTTACTAACCCTGTCGAAAGGTTAAAGTTTTGCTGCAGCCAAGAAGCTTCGGGGATGAATCCTTCCAATCTCATATTTATATTTAAAAAAAAAATAAAATAAAATAAACTACAGAGCATTGCACAAATGTAAATCACGGCCCCGCGCCGCGCTAATGAAGCGGTGCCGCTTGGGCGCGAGACAAACCTAACTCTGCAGTTTCGGAGCTGATGATTAACCTATTTTCTGGAGGTCTCTTTTTTCCTCTTCATAAATTAAACAAAAAAAAGCTGGCTGAAAAGCAACAGCCAGCCGGCCATGCAGCAAGCCAGCCGCCCTGCCGGGGATTTTCCTTTTGTTTTTTTTATTTTTTGCCTTCAACTTCATCC
>NW_009743579.1:0-428 GCF_000703405.1 Apaloderma vittatum | reverse complement strand
AGCAGGAATTCAAACGCGGGTTGTCATTTACAACATTTCCATGAAATTTGCCATTTATTTAGACTGCATATTTGAGTGATATTTTTGCCTCTGTGTTGCCATAAAGAGAGGAAAATAGTTTGGTTCTAGGTGTTAAAGTGTTATGCCTGGCTATGGTGAATATCAGGTACATGGTGTATATGTTGAATGTGTGTAAACTCCTCACTGTTTGAACAGGTTAGACAGATGAAGCCTACTTATGGGAACAGTAGCATGAAGATTTCATCCTCACCTTATGAATCACAATCCACTTGTACCATATTTGCATCCGAATTTTGTACTATTTTTGCACAACTCTACACACTTCTGAATTCTGTGAAAGGTTCTTTGAAAAATTTCTAAGATCATGCTATTGTAATTGAGTGGGATTTTGTGTTTGTTTGGGTTTT
>NW_009743578.1:0-427 GCF_000703405.1 Apaloderma vittatum | reverse complement strand
CCTATCAGGGTAAAGCGGTTCAAGACATCTTTCTGCTTTAAATTTCAGAAAATCTTAATTGAATCTGTTGCATTGCATGCCCCAATTTAGCTCTAACAACAATGTAGTATCTGAGGCCTAGTTGGAGCTAGGAATGCATGATTCAGGAAGCGGTATTCACCACAGTGAATACTCCATTGTGGGAAAACAAGCAAAAAATATCGAAACTGAAAACTCAGTGCATACTCAATTTCACATACTGTTCAGATAACAAATCAATACATAAGTAAACACAATGCTTTTAATCCTATCTCCCTTCTTCACCATATATACTTGAGTCCTGGAATAAGTTTTACAAAACATGAAGTCTTAGAATAAGTTCTATAATATTAGTTTTGGAAAAGTGTTTCAGTGTTCTCATTATTTTATTTTATTTTATTTTATTTTA
>NW_009743577.1:0-427 GCF_000703405.1 Apaloderma vittatum | reverse complement strand
TGGTTCCCCTGGAGATTCACTGTATAGCGATTCACATCTCTCTCTGGTTTCTCACAGCTCTGTGTCACTGTACAGTGAATTCAGAGGAAGCACTAGCTACACAAACTTTTGTTCCAAAAAACTTTGCACTTGATCGCCTTCTAAGGTACAAGAATTTACTGGTAACAACAGGGAACTTGTGTATTACTGTATTTTGTTTAACAGGTGGAAAATTTCACAGTGTGTTTCTCCGATGGTAGAGTATTATGCCATTTGATTCATCATTATCATCCGTGTTACGTGCCTTTGGAAGCGGTGTGCCAACGTACAACTCAAACAGTAGAATGCTCAAAAACTCGTACAGTGGGACTAAACTCTTCCTCCTCATCAGAGTCTGATACTTCTCTAAATGTCATGGAAGAAACATTTGACCAAAGTGAGTTATCTG
>NW_009743576.1:0-433 GCF_000703405.1 Apaloderma vittatum | reverse complement strand
GGGGGATACCCCCGTGGCTGTGGGACAGAGCCTGACAGTGTCCCCACGCTGTCCCCAGCCTTGCGAGCCCGACGCTGCAGGATCCGGAGAGCAAGGAGGTGGCCAGGATCACCTTCGTCTTCGAGACGATGTGCAGCGTGAACTGCAAGCTCTACTTCATGGTGGTGAGTAGGGGTGACACGGCAGGGGAGAGGATTAGGGGACACAGGCGGAGGGTTTGGGGAGGTGCCACCATTGCCCTGTCCCCGCAGGGGATCGACTCCCACACCAACACGCCGGTGGAAACGTGGACGGGCCCCAAGGAGAAGCAGTCCTACACCTACGTCGTGGAGAAAAACGTCCCCACGAGCTTCACGTGGGCTTTCCAGCGCACCCCCTACCACGAGGCGGTAAGGGACAGGGCGGTCGCCCCCTCCGGGGGGGCTGTGGGTGC
>NW_009743575.1:0-430 GCF_000703405.1 Apaloderma vittatum | reverse complement strand
TATCTTCCTTTAAATACTTTGCCTGTGAGGGACGCGCTTGCTCAGCCAAGACCTCCAGTCAAACAGACTCTTTTTGTGAAAATGTGCTGGAGTGATGCTGCTGACTCAGCAGCCCAGTTCACAATCTGCTCTAAGTTCCTGGTACAGCTTCTTACAGATTCTCTGGCTTGTTGTCTCCCAGGTCAAAATAACAACTGCTCTCATACTTCTGGAAAATAAAGAGTTTAGGGTTTAGGAGGAAATCTCAGTGTTTTCCACCTCTATATCACAGAGAACAAGAGTGAAAACAGAGACATCTCCAGCATTTAAAATGTAAAAAGACAACTTTCCTTAAGAGGCCAGCAGCTTCCTGAAAATCAGTGATTTAGGAACTTAACTAAATCATTTTTGAAAAGGAGCTGCTACTCAGAGTAGTCATGAAATCCCTCCT
>NW_009743574.1:0-433 GCF_000703405.1 Apaloderma vittatum | reverse complement strand
TAAAATGTAAAGGTTTCTACCACAGAAAAAATTTGAAGTTTAAAAAGTCAAGGATAGTGTAATGCAAGCCTGCAGTTTTGGCAAATCTATTCTTTGCCAGTATATTTTAATAATTTCACACTCTACACATAATTTTTTTAAAGCAAACTTTTGTTCTAACAGCATGGTAGAATGGGAAAAGATGAGGAAAAAAAAGTAGGATTTAGGCATCTGGGCCCAGGGAGGCCCAGTTGCTGCTGAAGTCAAGAGCTGAGAGTGACCTCAGCATACGCCATGCCTTCCTTGAGAAGGTGCAGTCCTGATGGACCTGAGCGTGACAGCCGGGGACTGCTTACAGGGTCCTTTGACAGCCCCAGACATGTGAAACAATAAACCAGAGCTGAGTGCATCCACGGAGACAAATCAGGAGCAAAACAAGATTGAGCCAGAGACC
>NW_009743573.1:0-429 GCF_000703405.1 Apaloderma vittatum | reverse complement strand
TTTGGGGTAGAATTTAACACTTTGCATGAAAAATTCTTGATTGTTGAAGGCAGTAGTCTTCACTGCAGAAATGTACTGAGCTTTCTATACTGTCAGAATAGCAGTCCTACCTATTCAGGAGATATAAATGCATTCAAAAAAGCTGTAGAGACATATACTCCACATAGGAGCAAAGAAAACGACTGTAGATTGGATGTTAATTTTGGTTTGTGAGGGGGCCTTTTTGCAAATGAAGTATCTTTTGGCCTTTTATTTTCTCAATTGGTCAAAAGTGTCTTCTCAAGAATGGAACATATGGAGGAAAACTTTTGTTAAGAAAAGTCACTATTAAACACCCAAGAGCAAAATGACAAATAGTTCTCACTGTTAAGTCACATTTGAAATGAAATTAATGGTCATTTGCTTGCCTAGCTACAGAAAAATGGTAGG
>NW_009743572.1:0-425 GCF_000703405.1 Apaloderma vittatum | reverse complement strand
TCATTCTTCGTTGTTCCTCAGTAAACCCAAAACCTAAGTGCATGTCCATGGCATCAGTAATTTGTATTGGTTTAGATATCTGGGGTGGAGAAATGTGCATTATGTTGACAGTGTGCCAGCTTATTTCTATTGTCTGTAGAAAACTTTGGCAACTGTAGCTGCCTCTTTTGCTGCCAAATATGTTGAATAAACGAACCACAGTGTCTGTACTTTCTCATCTCCCTGTTACCTCTTTCATCACTGCTAAGGAAAGGAAAAAGGCGTTGTCAGAAATCGTGAAAACCCAATGACTCCAGAATCTTAAGCTGTTTTATTGCTATTAGTGATACAGTTTGACTGCTGTGGAGGTGTCAAAAGTCTTCCTTCACCTGTGAATGGAAGCCAAAATCTCATGGGGCATGCAGATATCTTCATGGCAGTCTAAG
>NW_009743571.1:0-432 GCF_000703405.1 Apaloderma vittatum | reverse complement strand
CTTAGAGGTCTTTTACAACCTTAATGATTCCGTGATTCTGTGATTTGCAGGGTGGGCACCCCAAGGACTGCGTTGCAGCAGCAATGCTGGGGGACACCAACTCCTCCTGGGGGGTGGTGATGGCCCCTCGCTGAGGGGAAGCAGGGTGGGGGGTGGCTGTCCTCCCCATCTGGCTGTCGCTGTGTCCTGGGGCTGAGAGAACCCTTCTCTCCTCTGATAAGGAGTTGGAGGGGTGGCCGCTCTGAAGCAGTTGGGAGTCAATGGTTCCATGTCCCGTCAGAGACCAGAGGCAAGAGCGGCTCCCCAGGACCAGCACTGGGACCGGTGCTATTCAACATCTGGGTCAGTGACAGGGACTGGTGTGTGTGGGGGCAAGTTTTCTTCAGCCTGGATTTTAGTCGGTGGTCGTGATGTCCTCCCGATGCCTTTACC
>NW_009743570.1:0-428 GCF_000703405.1 Apaloderma vittatum | reverse complement strand
GCTGGGGCTGGGCCCAGCTGCTGGAGCCAACACTGGGTTCTCTCTGTCATAACTCAGAGAGTAAAAGACTGTTAATGTAACAGTGCTGTTGAAAACCACAAAACATTCTGATGTTCTGATGTTCTCTGTGCTTCTGTGGCATTAAACCTGCTGACAGTTCTGTTCAGTTACTTTTTCTTCTGGTAAAGGTCCATGAGAGTGATACTACTTAGAACAGAGCAGCATTTACATCTCTTACAAAGAGTATTACAATTATTACTCAGTTTGCCATCTGCTTTCAGATGCCTTAGTCTATGTCATGATTTCTGCAAAAATATCAAGACTGCTTTCTGTATCATCCTCAGGCTCCGATTCCTCGTTGTGATCCTTCGGAGAGGTGTGTGCATCTTGTTCTTGAACAGTCTTTCTCCTTCTTCTGCGGATGTACA
>NW_009743569.1:0-431 GCF_000703405.1 Apaloderma vittatum | reverse complement strand
TAGTATATTCTGTAGTTGTGGAATCTGAGTTCAAAGAACTGTGACAAAGAAGAATCAGGCCAGAGATACTGGTCAGCGTGATTCCAAGTTCTTTGCAGTTTCATGCAAGCAGCACTGCTTTGGTTTATGCCTAATGTTTTTGAGGTTATTGGCCTAAAAATGCTTTATTTTAGATAAGAAGGAGAAAATGAATTAAGTCGAAGGCTGTTCTGTCCTCAGGAAAAGAACACCTCTTCTAATTTCTTATTGTCCTTTGTTCCCATAGGAATACTTGCAGTATTTGATTTTCTAACCTATGTCATTTAGATAACGAACTCTTGCAGAAACAGTTGGGGGAAAATCCCTAATCCCACTTAACTTGACTACCTTAGATTTAATATTCTACCCATAGACTTATTTTTGTTTTGTATAATTCTGAATGTTGATAATAT
>NW_009743568.1:0-432 GCF_000703405.1 Apaloderma vittatum | reverse complement strand
TGGGGCTCGAGGACACAGAACATGGGGGCACAGGGTGCGGGGACATGAGGACACAGGACATGGGACACAATGTGGGGACGTGGGGACACGGGACATGGAGATGTGAGACTTGGGGACATGGGACACAGAATGTGGGGACGTGGGGACGTGGGACATGGAGATAGGAGACTTGGGGACATGAGACGCAGGGCGTGGGGACACTGAGAAACAGGACACGGGGACACTGGGTGTGAGGACATGGGGCCATGGGCCACAGGGACACGAGGCGTGGGAAAATGAGACATGGGGACACGGGGACGTGGGATATGGGGACATGGGGTCACAGGGGTGCAGGAACACGGGGACACGGAGACGTGGGGACATGGGGACACTGGACATGGGGCAACATGGGACGTGGGGACAGGGTCCAGCGACCTGGAGGCGTGAGGACCT
>NW_009743567.1:0-422 GCF_000703405.1 Apaloderma vittatum | reverse complement strand
AAAGAAAGGGGAAAATATAGCAGAAATTTGGTTTCTTTTGTGATACAGCGCTTTTAGAATCTTAAGCATTTAAAAATGTAAAGTGTGGACAAAGTCAAGGATGTTTTTTAACATGTATTGTTTTCTTTTTCCTAACAGAACTCGGTTGTTTTTTCTAATGATTGGACTCCTTTGGCTGTATATGCTGGGATTACTTGAAAAGAGGGAATCTAGTCTGTGCTATTCTCATGCTATAATGCTCCAACAATTTCTCTTTATATAATCTCTGTTTATCAGATTTGTGTATAAAAATGGAAAGATCATACATATGTTGCAGAAGGCAGTTCAGATGCCTGGATTAAGTTGTATTTACGTGGTTCATCTTTAATAGCAAAGCAGAAGGGTTTAAATGTTATAGAGGAGTAGTTTTCCTATTGTGGCTA
>NW_009743566.1:0-432 GCF_000703405.1 Apaloderma vittatum | reverse complement strand
CCCCCTGCCAGGGCAGGGTCACCCAGAGTAGGTGCCCCTGGAACACATTCAGCGGGATCTGAGCATCCCCAGAGACAGAGGCACCACCACATCTCTGGGCTGCCCGTGTCAGGGCTCTATCACCCTCATGTAAAGAAGCTTCTCCCCAAGGTTAGCTGGAACTTCCTCTGTTCACATTTCTGCCCTTAGCTCTTGTCTTGTCAGTGGGCACCACTGAAAAAAGCCCGGTCCCATCCTCCTGACGCTCACCCTTTGAGTTTTTATAAGCATTGATAAGATCATCCCTCACTCTTCTCCAGGCTAAAACGTCCCAAGTCCCTCAGCCTTTCTTCAAAAGAGAGATGTTCTAGTCCCCCGATCCTCTTCATAGGCCTTTGCTGTCTCCTCTCCAGCAGCTCCCTGTTCTTCTTAAGCCAGGGAGCCCAGAACTGG
>NW_009743565.1:0-431 GCF_000703405.1 Apaloderma vittatum | reverse complement strand
GATCCTCTCAGTAAAGAAATTCTTCCCAATATAACTCTTCCATTCTCTGTGGGCAAGATTTCTGCTCCTGGCCCAGGGATTGCTGGGGCCTGGCACAGACAAGCAGGTGGAGGAGAGCCAGGGGATCCGTCTGTCCCTGCCCTCCACTGGCCAGGCTGGGCAGCTGGGCTGGCTGCTAGGGCACGGTCACCAGGGAGCCCCCTGTCATGGGCAGGCACCTGATGGCCCTGTCCCCTCCAGCTGGGACCCCTGCTCTGTGGCCTGGGAAGGGCTGGAATTAGGGAGCAGCAGACACTGGCTCGTAAAATAGACTACATGCTTTATTGGATTTAAAAGTTTATGAAATGACAACAAAAAAAAAAAATCAAGATTTGGCCGATGCATCAACAGTTGCTGTTTGGTGGATCCCCAACCCCTTCTCCAGAAGCACT
>NW_009743564.1:0-430 GCF_000703405.1 Apaloderma vittatum | reverse complement strand
TGACCTGCCAGTCTGTGGACAGGGTGGGAGATCTGGGACATGGGGATGTGGCATCCTGGGTGGGAGGACATGGTAGTTGGCCCTGCCTGGGGGGCAAGGTCCTTGCAAGGGAGAGTGGGAAAAGAGTTTCTGGCTCTGGGCAGGGACTGTCCTGGGGGTGCCAGCAGGAAGCAAAAGGAAACCTGAGATGAGGCAAGGGATGGCACTGGGAGTTAGTGAGAGATACTTGGAAGGCAGTGGGAAGAAGTAGGGCCCAATGGAAAGGTAGCAGGGGGCAATGGGGAGATGATGTGAGGCGATAGGAAGGAAATGGAAGGTAATGGGATGGCAACAGAAAGGCACCGTAAGGCGGTAGTAAAGTGAGGGGAAGGCAAATGGAGACAGTTGGAAGCAGTGGAGAAGGCACTGGGAGGCACTGGGAAGATGATGG
>NW_009743563.1:0-426 GCF_000703405.1 Apaloderma vittatum | reverse complement strand
TGTAAAATCTTTTCAAATTAAAGTTTTATAGCAATCAAGACCCCAGGAAAATGTACCAATATGACTTGATCTGTGAAAGATTACCTTCTCCAAATTATGTCATCTTCTGAATTAGAGAAGATTTTAAGCTGTATATGAGATTTCTGATAAATTGGTACATTTACTTAACCTTAAGTCCTGCAATTTACAGGCTTAGGTGATCTGTAGTTTCTCAGATAAGCAAGAAGAAGCTGTAAGTCATGGCAGTGCATGGAGAAGCCTTTGTATTTCACGACTTTGGAAATTTAAGAAGCAGGAACGTATCTAAATTTATTCTTTTAGGTCACCAAAAGAGCATGCAGTAGAGCAGAAATTGTGACCCTGGTTAATTGCATCATCATTTGATAATAGGATGTAATTAGCGCATTTGAGTAAGGGTTGTGATAG
>NW_009743562.1:0-430 GCF_000703405.1 Apaloderma vittatum | reverse complement strand
TTTTTTCCTGAATTCCTCTCAGGCTGGAGCAGACGTGAGGCAGAGCCCAGGAGAGCTCGTTCTGCCTCCCTTTTCTCTAAGAACGGCCGGTGATGGAGCGCTAAAAGCCTTTCCAAGCGTTTTTGTAGTCACCTCCTGCTTCTTCCTTATCTCCAAGGCTGCGACCCTGTCGCGGAAGGGAATTAGATTTGTTTGACATGATTTGTTCCGGAAAGAAACACCCCGGTGATGGCTGCCTCCTTGTTTTTCTTCTAAGTGTTTGGCAAAATGCTCTAACCCTGCTCGTGCCCGCGGCGTCTTATCAAGCACTTGAGGAAGCTCTGGACAGCCCCGAGGATTCTTGACCCGACACCTGTGGTTAATGCGCTGCTTTTCCTGGCTGATGCAGAGAGTCACGAGCAGCTGCTCTCATTCCTGACCAGAAAATGCA
>NW_009743561.1:0-431 GCF_000703405.1 Apaloderma vittatum | reverse complement strand
GTTCCAGCGCCTGCTGTGCTGCTCCTCACAGGCTCCTGTGTTGAAACTGAGGGCTGAGGGTTGGGTTGGTTTCTCCACCCATCTGCTGCTTCTTCTAATACTCCTCATATTATCTTGCACTTGAACCATGGCAATCCCTGTAGACTTCCCTGTGCCTAACTTTCCTGTCAGCACTGAGCCAATTCAATTGCTGTGAAGCCTGCTAGGTCCTGCGTCTTTTACATGTACACCTCCAGACAGAAAATCTTTGCTGAAGCTGTGTTCAGTCACACCTGTGCCGTGCTGGCCATGTGCTCCACCGGTGAGGAAAAAGTTGTGGCAAAAGAAGACAAGTTCTGGGTATGACTGTGTGTATGGCTGCCAGAATCATTGTAACTACCTGAGAAGAGAAGAACCAACGCTAGTATTTCATAGAATCATAGAATGGCCTA
>NW_009743560.1:0-430 GCF_000703405.1 Apaloderma vittatum | reverse complement strand
ACTGCCTGCTCCTTTCTCAACCCCAACAGCTATTGAAAGGAACCGGCTGTGTCTTCGTAGTGTTTCAGTTTAAAATGGGAGCCACATGTTTGCGTAGAATTGAAAAAGAAAGAAACCTCATCTTTGCCGCTTGCTGTGTTTTCTGATTTTGTTTTCTAGTTGTGGTTGAGACGGTAGCTTCCCCCAACACATGGTGGTCTCTTATCTAAATAGATTTTGGTTTGGGGATAGTCGGTGTCACTTCTCTGTGACATGCTGTTCATCCAGAGATGGCCTTTTATGCCATTTTAAGACCTATGCATCTGAGGAACCGCAAACGTCTTGCTAAAATTTTAATTTTCAAGTTACCTGTGGAGGGAAGCTGTATTATTTGGTTTGAATAGAATTGTTCATCCCTCTGCTTCTCTCGGATTAACGCAGAAGCTATCTT
>NW_009743559.1:0-430 GCF_000703405.1 Apaloderma vittatum | reverse complement strand
CTGCAATAAAACTAAATGTGTGATCAGGAATGCAGCAGCAGCAATGACTCTAAGCTTAAAGGCTGCTCTGAAAAGAGAGGGAGTACCAAACTCAAAATGTAAATTACACAAAAGCAAGCACTGCTCCTATTTTTCAGGAGGATTATGTTTGCTATGAAGCTTGCATTGACAGTATTGCTAAGATCTAATAAATGAGAAATGAGATAAAAATTAAGTATATTAGCACAGGCCTTTTATGGACAAAGCAGCTGCACCAATTAACTGCACTATTACCAAATTAGCACATACAACCACAGCCACCTACCTACAGAGTCCTCTACTCAGATGAGTTTGCATCCTTGGAGACAGCTGTAACATCCTAGCATGTGAGTAAATATTTTTGAAAAATCAATGTTGAGACAGCCTAAGTGGGCAAAGTGTTTTTAGGGTG
>NW_009743558.1:0-427 GCF_000703405.1 Apaloderma vittatum | reverse complement strand
GTTTGGAGGGCTATTTTTGTTTTAGAAAACGGGTAACTTGGAGCCCATCTAGTGTATGAAAGAATATATGGAAGGTGTTAAAGCGCAGGAATACGGAGCAGTTGATTCAAGACCTTTCCCTTGCTCCTTTTTCATCTGCCGCAACTACTGTATGTTCTTAACCCTGTAAGTAAATGACATTGGGAACTCAGCTATTCCTTCAAAAAAAACCCCTAAAAAACTATAAAATCCACAACAACCTTGGTGCATTGGGTTTCAGAGGAAGACGCCACCGCTGTCGCCTGCAGCGTGGTGGTAACCTGAGGGTCAGGCGAACTTGAACCGCGGCATTAGGTCTGTCCTTACGTCTCTCAAGCTTTTCCTGTGAACCGACGCTCCCCGCGCTGCTGCCTCGGGCTCGGAGGCTGCCGCCGAATTTTTCAAAGCA
>NW_009743557.1:0-430 GCF_000703405.1 Apaloderma vittatum | reverse complement strand
TTTTTTTTTTTTTTTTTTTTTTAGGACTAACAAATGTGTCTTTGTTCAATGTGGCTTGAGAGAAAGGGGTGTGCTGACAGCCCACTTGCTTACATGAAATGCTTTGCTTGGGCACAAGTGCTCAAACTTGAGAAATAATATGAAGCTTTTGCCCAGAGGGTTGTGGCTTGTGTCAGCCAAACTGCAGAGGAAGGGTTGCTGTACTCTGATGCTAAGGTATAAAAGCTTATGGGTTGGTTTGTGTATTTTTTTTTGGTGAGGGTTTTGGCAGTTTCTTTCCATTGTTGGTTTGCAGTTTTTGTTTATTTTTATTTTCTTCAAACAAGTAAATTAGAGACTTCATGGTCATTGCACTTAACCCCTGTTATTAAACTATTGGAGGGTGAGGGTGAGTGTCAACCTCCAACTTGTGCAGCCGTCTCTTGCTGTG
>NW_009743556.1:0-429 GCF_000703405.1 Apaloderma vittatum | reverse complement strand
GTTGGAGCTGCTTGGCTTGCATGAGCTCAGGAGTTGGAGGGCTGCCTTGCTGCCTTTAAGGGTGGAGAAGGTATGCAAAGTATTTAGAGTATGTGTCGATGCATGTCGTGTAGATCAGATCACGCTCTCTGTACCGCAGTCAAAAAAAGCAGAGAATCACTTTTCAGAACAAATGATACATTTATTTGCTTTTCCAGGCAAAGACCTTTTTTTTTTTACCTTCTATCATGTAGTATGTTGATTTACAATATACATAATCAGACTAAAGCTTTGAAAAATATGAGCTGAAATTAGGAAGCCTCAAAGATCATTTTTTGGGGAGGGATTTTAGTTCATTTACTAAATTTTTGGCTTTTAATGGAGTTACTTTTAGAAAACGTCTCTGCACACATGAAAATCAAGAAGTAATTTTTAAAATGGACCTGGAGA
>NW_009743555.1:0-426 GCF_000703405.1 Apaloderma vittatum | reverse complement strand
CGCTCTTCCTTCCCACAGATAAACTAACATAAGGTATTTGGTTGACCTGATTTCTGATCTCTCCAAGTCCCAGGCTTCAAGGTTTTACACAATTCCACGTCAGCTTCATCATACCAAAAGCATCAAAGAAAGCCAGGACAAGCCAATGGGACAAAAGTTAAAACAGACATCAATTATCATAAGCACATCCTGAGGTCATGATCCCCCAATAATACATGCCAGTCCTGTGCACTCACCAGTATCAATTTGATCTGAATCTGTCATATTAACCAGACAGTGTGGTAAGAATTTCTGCAAAGACTTGATGTTACATTGATGAGATCTGATCTGCCACAAAGCCCCCTGTTACAAACAAAACCCCACAATGGCCTAAGTTTGTTTGTTTATATTAAAACAAATCTGAACAGAGTGATCCAACACTGGGCC
>NW_009743554.1:0-427 GCF_000703405.1 Apaloderma vittatum | reverse complement strand
TTCCAGCCTAGGCCAGTCTATGATTCTACGAAAATGCTTGCAAACTATTACTGCCTCACAACTGCCTGCCGTCAAAATCCCTCAGACCAGCTAGCACAAAACTGGAGTATTCCCCTCAACTGCATTTTAAGCAACATGCAGGTGAGGCGTGCAAAACCTATGCAGCTTGCTTTCAGCTGCTGAAAACAGAAAACATAGGATGTGACTGAGATGTGTGGTCAAAATCCTGTGTGACGTTCTTTCTAATTGCTGCCACATAGAGCATGGCATGCTCTTCTGTATGTTCATAAAGTTCTAGGATATTACCAAGCAAATAAACAAACAAAAAACACCCAAAGAAAGCAAGCAGTTATGTTTTGGAGGTTCACCTAGCTTGTTCACTGCAGTTGAGTTCCAAAGAGACACTACCACAAGCAGCTAGTTCCAA
>NW_009743553.1:0-430 GCF_000703405.1 Apaloderma vittatum | reverse complement strand
GTAGTCGAGAGCAAACACCAAACCCACTGAAAAGTCGCAGCCTGAGAGCAGTGACGTGCAGACTCCACAACCCCTGCTCTCCTTCTGCTTCTGCTTCTCTCACAAGAGCCACCTGCCCCGCTGGGGACCAGGCAGAAGGGCCACAAGCCTTTGCGAGCGTCTCTGGTAGGATTTCAAGGGGATGAAATCGCGGCCAGCGGCTCGCAGATCTGCTCGGGGCTTCGCGGGTGACATCCTTTGTAGGGCTTTTCTTTCCAGAGAGACTCCCCTCGCTCTGGGCAGAGAAGCCGGGGGTCCCGGGGGGTGCCGGGGCCCGCACTCACCCGGCGGCAGGAAGAGGGAGCCCCTCACACCTCCCTCCTTCAGCCGGATCCTCCGCACGCCGGGGGCCGTGAACCACCTCTCCACCTCGGCCTTGGCCACCACCGGC
>NW_009743552.1:0-430 GCF_000703405.1 Apaloderma vittatum | reverse complement strand
GCAAATCCAGTAACAAAAAGACCACCACCACATCCTTGTACGTCGTCTTCTAGAGCTGGACACTCCTCGTGGCCAAAAAGACCTTGCCCATTTCCTGATCCAGCTTCCCTTGATTCCATTTGGATGTGCTCTCATTGGACTGCTGCTCACGCACCAAAGAAATGGACAGCTCTCCTGGGTAACCTTCCCCTACGAGCTGGAAGGTCATGCAGAAGCCCTCTGATCCTTCCTTTCTCCGAGGTAGACATGCCCATTGTCCTATGCCCATCCTCAGAGGGAAATCGCTCCAGTTCCTGATCTTTTTGGTGGCCTCACACCGCAGCAGTTCCATGTCACGGATGTCTTTAAGTGGGAGCTCAAAGCTGGACACAACACTGGGGATGATGTTTGATGACTGTCAAGCAAAGAGGGAGAAACCCAGTTCCTCTCT
>NW_009743551.1:0-430 GCF_000703405.1 Apaloderma vittatum | reverse complement strand
CTAATCTTGTTCAAAGTTTTGTCACAACAGCTTGCTTTTATTAATGCTAGACTGAAGTGAAATAATTGGGTTCTACAAGAGAGACGAACACTGTCAAGTACACTTTTTTCTTCTTTTTCAGGTATAGTCTGTCATACATTCCTTATGCGAGGTGAGTCGGCCTAATAACTTCCATCTTAACAAAAATCGTGGTAGGGAGGGGGGAAAAGTCCTTAAGTTCAGTGTGTGAAAAAGCACAACCTCCTTTCTTGCCTTTTCAGTTTTAGAGAACTCCAGGTAATGCTTAACATGAGCTTTGAATACAAGTGGAGTGCACAGTAATCTTTGTTAAGTTCCATTCCAGCCTTCGTCACTGAAAAGAAATTGAGATTTTGCTCAGTGGTGACTCTTCCAGTACTAAAATTAAAAATTTACGGATTTTAACTAAAAG
>NW_009743550.1:0-430 GCF_000703405.1 Apaloderma vittatum | reverse complement strand
CCATCCCTCATCATCTCCATCCTTCTTCATCCCTCCACCCTTTTTCATCCATCCCCGTCCTTCTCCATCATCTCCATCATCTCCATCGCTCATCCATCCTTCCATCCACCTCCACCCCTCCATTCTTTTTCATCATCTCCATCCTTCTCCATCCAGTTCGATTCTTCTTCATCCATCTCCATCCTTCTCCATCCTCTACATCCTTCTCCATCATTTCCATCCACCTCCCCATCCTTCTTCATCCACCTCCACCACCTCCATCCTTCTCTCTTTCTCCATCCTCACTCATCTCCATCCATTTCCATCATCTTCATCCACTTCCATCTTCTCCATCCTCTCCATCCATCTCCCCATCCTTCATCCACCTCCATCATCCCCATCCCTTCATCTTTCTCCATCCTCTGCATCCTTCTTCATCCCTCTCTACTCT
>NW_009743549.1:0-429 GCF_000703405.1 Apaloderma vittatum | reverse complement strand
GATGTTAGTGCAGAGAATTCCTCTGCTAAACAGAGTTGTTGAGTACAGAGAGTTCAGTGCAAGCTCGATTTGGCCTCCAGAGGCTGATTGTGGTAAACGCTTGGGCAGGGACAGGAAAGACTTGTGTTCTCCTGATCCTGATAAATCGGGAGCTGCATTTTGCGTGTTTGAAAAATACAATTTTAGTTAATATTCTCCACGCGTTAGATAGAAACAGCTTCTAGTAAATGCAAATTAAAACATGCTGTCTGTGAGAATCTGTTTCTAGAATGTGGATGTTAACCCAGTAACCTGAGCCTAGGCTTTATATATATTTTTATATTTACGTTTTTATTTTTTTTTTCTGTGCATGTTTATGTATTTTTCTATAAATACTTATATTTATATATGTAAAGTGCTTATCAGCATATTGATAAACATTCTTTGGAA
>NW_009743548.1:0-429 GCF_000703405.1 Apaloderma vittatum | reverse complement strand
GTGGGGGCTTCTTTTGTATCGCTAGTCCTGTTTATGGTGTATTTGGGGGGGATATTGGTGGTTTTTGTGTACTCTGTGTCCTTGGCAGCGGATCCATTTCCGGAGGCTTGGGAGGATTGGGGGGTTTTAGGTTATGGGGTTTGTTTGGTAATGGTATTGGTGATTGGGGTAGTTGGCAATTTTATGGGGGAGTGAAAGTTTAGTACGGTCACTGTTGACAGTGGGGGTATGCTTTCTGCTCGTTTGGATTTTAGTGGGGTTGCTATGTTCTATTCGTATGGGGTGGGGATGTTTTTGGTGGCGGGGTGGGGGCTATTGTTGACCTTATTTGTCGTATTGGAGCTTGTACGGGGGTTGTCTCGTGGAACAATTCGGGCGGTGTAAGTGGGTTTGGGGCGAAAGATAGTTTAATGGTAAAACACCAGCTTT
>NW_009743547.1:0-423 GCF_000703405.1 Apaloderma vittatum | reverse complement strand
TCATTCAGTTAAGCTTATGCAGGCAAACTTTTCCATTTTTAACTATTCCAAATTTCACTGTTGCTTCGTGCTTGAGTTCTTGATTTTGAATCCTGATACCAGCAAACACGTAACATTCTGATTCTACAGTAGATCTGATAGAGACTGAGAAATCTAAGAAGGTTCTTTATTACTGAGTTGGGCTAGAGAGTGTAACTTGTGGAAAATGCAGAGCTCCTAGTTTGTTATTCACAATGGATAAGTGAAAGAATAAGTGACTCTTGCTGCAAGTTGTCTTGAATCTTGTATTTCTGACTTTGTTTTAGATTTTTTTGCTGCAGTTCTCCTTGTATTTAATCCTCCTTGTTTTATTAACAAAGAAGTAGTCCTGGATTCATTCAGAGAAAGGAGATGTATTTTAATGGAAAGTTTGTTGTTTCTTCG
>NW_009743546.1:0-428 GCF_000703405.1 Apaloderma vittatum | reverse complement strand
GCCACTGCGTAAGTTATTTCTCACTTTTACTCTCACTTGCTTTAAAGAGGATGAAGAAATTGCCTTCCAGAAGAATTATACTAACCCATCTGCCGCCTCATCTCCTGCCACCGTCCATTTTCCAAAGCAAGGCTAAGGTGAGCCTTCTCATCACACTGCAAAAGCTTCTCCATAACAAATCATTTTTTCTCTCTCTGCGTGAGGTGTGTTTTATGCATTTTTGCCTGAAATGATCAGTGCAAAGGCATATTTCCAAGGTTGAGAAGGCAAAGTGCCATGTGAAGAATCTGCGAACAAACATCCTCTCCCAGCAGCAGCTTTGCTGGCTCAAGAGATAACTTACTATCAGTGATCTCGTTCATGGGTGTCTCTGCCCCTTCAGATCTCTTTCAGAAAGATGTAGATCTGATGCTTAGGGACATGGTTTA
>NW_009743545.1:0-422 GCF_000703405.1 Apaloderma vittatum | reverse complement strand
GGGGCTACAGAAGGACCTTGATGCTCAGCTTCAGGTTTAGACCACGCAAGACTGTCTCAGAGAAAAAGAATCCCTTCTTAAGAGCTGGTCTGAGGTCAGTTCCAGAAGCTGGGGGGCAGCAGCAGAGGCTGGGCTGTGAGCCAGGCTAATTGCTCCCTCCTCCACCTCTTCATGCATTGGATTGGACTCTGGTTCCTGGAGAAGAAGGGCTTGTTTAAACTCTAATGACTGACTGTGCAGTGTGTGGCCTTGAGCAAAGTTAACATGACAAAGCTAAAACTCCCAGACGATGGAAGGCCACAAAACTGTGGCGACACAGCAACAATAGGAGTTATGAAGGCTTTTTGTTGTTGCTTCTTATGCTACGTGCTTCTGAGGCACTGTGGATGTTTCTAATAGACTGAGTGATGGCCTCGTCCTCC
>NW_009743544.1:0-427 GCF_000703405.1 Apaloderma vittatum | reverse complement strand
GTTGTGGAAGTGGATGGCTTAAACATCCTGGCATCACTTATAAACCTATGGCTTAACAACTGAATTGGTTCTCCTTACCTTTTAGATGAATTTTTCTCTACTGATTCTTCCTAGAGGAGCTACTGAACTTCAGATAAAGCTCTTAACTGTGTATTTAGAAAATGGAATTGAAATATTCCATGTGATGTGACAGGGTGTACTCTGCTCTATGCTAGCCGCATTTGCATGTTTATTGGCGTGCAAAGGGGATCTGTCATTTCATACAGACAAGAGGGTGGGAGGAAACAGCTTCAGGTCTTGGCAGGGAAAGTTTAGACTGCCGATTAGGGAAGATTTCTTCACTGAAACGGATGTGAAGCATTGGAACAGGTTGCCCAAGGAAGTCGTGGAATCCCGATCCCTGGAGGTATTTAAAAGACGTGCAGAT
>NW_009743543.1:0-428 GCF_000703405.1 Apaloderma vittatum | reverse complement strand
AGTTGGGATCCACAGTCTTTATCTCACTCTACCAACCCTGATGATTCCCTGTAAGGTTTCAGATAAAAACCCCACACATTCTCCCTTTGCATGGAGAAGGAGGAAAAGAGGCATCTAACTCAGACTGGGGCTCCCAAAAGACATTCTCTTGCTGCAAAAGATACTTTGCTGGGAAAGGGGGTGGGCATTTCCTACAATTAAAGGAATCTCCACCTTTTCACTGCTGGCTGGGAAGAATGGCATCTTACCCAATAGCAGAGATCTCTCCCTCTTTCCCATCAAGCTCACCTTGCCCCAAATTTCCTGCAACATTACGTTTTTTCTATGCATTTGTGAGTTTTACTATATGTCATTTCAGTTCTCATCATCAGGGGTTTGGCAAAGCATCTATAGTGAACGAGGGGATTCAGTTCACTGAAAATTAGTAA
>NW_009743542.1:0-425 GCF_000703405.1 Apaloderma vittatum | reverse complement strand
GATTTTTCACTAAATAACTACTGCTAGGCTTTCTATTTTGGGGGCTTTCATTTCCTCCTGTTCATGATTTGCATTCTACTGGCCTCCTTAATCTAGTCTTTAAATCATTTCTATCAAACCAGGATCAAACTATCTCATCTTGGTATTATCATGTTAATATGCTTTGTTGTTTTCAGCTTGGCAGCCTTGTTCAAAAATGTATGTCATTTGTATTCAGGTAAGACTTTATTTGCATGAAGAAGTTTAAGTGCAGCAGCCTTTCTATTTCCCCTGGAACGTTTTTCACATTTTAAACGTGTAACCATTCTAGATCACCTTTTCCATAGCTTGTGTAAGTCTATTAAAATCAAAATTGCTCTAGGCAATAAACCAGCTTAAAGCTGAAATACTGACTGTGACCCTTTGGAAAGATGTAAGGAATTTAT
>NW_009743541.1:0-422 GCF_000703405.1 Apaloderma vittatum | reverse complement strand
GCAGTAAAAATAAAAAGTATTGGTCTATGCAAAATGGAAAAAGCTGGCTTCTATAGTTACAGCAACATGATAACGACAATAATATTAGGGCAAAAGCCTTAAATCCTAACTTGCTAACACTGCTTGAAAAGAAAAGGCCTACAATGAAGCAAAAAGTCCCAGCCTAAGAAATCAATCGGTAACCACAACATCTTGGACATATAACATCATCTTCCTGTCCTGCAGGTTGTCAGTCCCTGATAGCAGGACCACTCACATTAACCTTAGGATAGTATTTTCAGTTGTTTTAACAAGCTCAGTGTTATCCCAGTAACATTAGCTGACCCAAAGGCACAGGTTGTCTGCATATTCAATGCTAGACATTCAAAACAAAAGAAACTGAACCTGTCCTAAACAGCTTCTAAGTTAAAGAGGAAGGACAG
>NW_009743540.1:0-427 GCF_000703405.1 Apaloderma vittatum | reverse complement strand
GTGCCCATTTAACATTTCCACCTCTCTCCCTCTCTCTGGGGGTGTCCTATTCTGAGAGACCCAGGTGATGGCCGAGTGGAGAGAGGTGCCTCCACTGTCTTCTCATAATTTGTGGTTTTCCTTAAGGAAGGTGCTTTGAATGCCTGGCAAAGCAACCAGGAGATCTCTGAACTAAGAACTGCATTTAAGAAGCATTTATTTTGTTTGCTTTCTCTTGCCTTCTTAGGACTTCATGTTTTTTGAGCGTACTGGTGATAGGAAGCAGCGAACAGGAGTTTGGCAGTGAAATCTAGAACTCATATATAGAAGGAAGAAGAAAGTAAAGCTCCCAACTTTCCCGTGTTTTGAAGAGCTCCAATAAGAATCTGAGAAATGTACATCCTGCGCTTCTAGCTGTATTTCTATAAACTAAAAACTTTGTGGTCTT
>NW_009743539.1:0-427 GCF_000703405.1 Apaloderma vittatum | reverse complement strand
TATGTGTTATTGTCTTGCCTTGATCACTGCAATGAGCTGATGGTGGGCCTTTGCCTCTGGTAATGTGTGGAAAATTACATCTATGACATTTGTCTGTTTTGTATGTGCCTTTCATGTTTACAGCTGTACAGAGAAAGACTTTCATGTTTTTCTTTAAAAATGTTGCTTGAAAAAAATGCTCTTGCTTGTCACATATACATAGTGAGAAGTCAAGTCTTATCCATGGCAAGACAAGCTGTCTGAGCAACTTTTCTTTCGGTGGATTCTCTCTGCAAATTATGCAGATCTACAATAATCATGCAATCTGTGAAGGGTTTGAAGAGACTCTTGGACTGCTGTGTCCAAATAGTTACTGGTAGAGAAATGGCATGTGTTTTCTTGATTCCCAGTGTTTATTGCAGGCCTTCTGAAAATTAGTCTGACAGTC
>NW_009743538.1:0-425 GCF_000703405.1 Apaloderma vittatum | reverse complement strand
CCCCGATCAGGTGAGCTGTGACTTTTTCCATCCAAATTTTGAAATACTTCAAGGATGGTGATACCCATTATTTAGTAACTCCAAGGATGGAGTTGCTCCCTTGCTCTGGTGCTGGGACTGCATCACTCTTCTAGAGAAGTGTTTCCTTATACCCAACCTGAACTTCTCTAGCTGCTTTGTCAGCTTTGTAGTCATCCCTTCTCTGTTTGTAGGGACACAAACAAACCCAACTCCCTCAACTTCTTTTCACATCCAGAGAAAGAGGTGGACTGTAAAAGACACGGTACTGTGAGTAGGAATCATTCTTATCCAGAGACTCTGAGTTTTAGGGCATGAGGTGTGTCAGGAGTGCGTTGACATAAAATTAAGGGAATATAGGGAGAGTGACCTTTAGATTTGGGCTCGATATAAGCAGATTAAGCAGG
>NW_009743537.1:0-427 GCF_000703405.1 Apaloderma vittatum | reverse complement strand
GAAAGAAAAAAGTAAGAATTATTTCTATTTTCTTGCAAATGACATGGTTTGCCTGTACTCACCTTGCAACGTGCCTTTCTGTTTCTCACTGTTGTTTTTATATACCTGTCCTGGAAACTTATCCAGGAGGTAACAGCATCTTTAAAATAACAAGATTCACTCTAAATATCAAGAGATGTCTAAGTGTTATGTGACTAGTTAACACTGGATTTTTTCAGATATAAGAGATGTAGAGCATCCAGAACACCTGCAAAGCAGAAAGGCTTACACCAAGACCTAGATGAGAAAGCCATGAACCTGCACACGCCAAGGGACCTGCACGTTGTTTATCAAAATGAGGTAATGCAAACACCCAGGGCTCCCAGTAATTATTCACATCATTCAAAAGCCTTGGCAGGAATGTGACAGAACCCTTCCATAGAGAGTT
>NW_009743536.1:0-427 GCF_000703405.1 Apaloderma vittatum | reverse complement strand
ATAATAAGTGAATTAAAAGCAGTTATTTAGGAAGTAAATATTTCTTTTGGCCAAAATATTTTCTTCTGCCAGGGACTTTGTTTTTGTGTAAAGCTGAGCTTTATCTGCCCTCACTTACTGGCATATCTAAAGTCAGATGCTCAGTGCTGAGGTTCTCATCCTACAGTTCCTCACTCCAAAACAGCCGCTCTGGTAGATCCCAGGAGCTGCCCTGTGGAGGTATTTCCTGTTCTCTCTATAATGATAATCTTGTCTCACTGTCCAAATGTGGCAAAACTATCCCATCTTCACATAAATTGGGGCAAAGGCACGCAGTCCCCAAAGACAGAATTTAGGCCCAATTTGCTAAATCCACTTGTTACCGGCTGCGAAGGCACCCTGCAGAGACCAAGTCTAGACAGAGATTTGCAGATGTTGAAAGCAAGAG
>NW_009743535.1:0-424 GCF_000703405.1 Apaloderma vittatum | reverse complement strand
AACTTAAAACACGACTACTGTGCTGACTTTTTGAAATTACTGTTTCAGACAAACCAAAGGAGGAGAAGAAAGATACTTTCTTAGAAAAGCTTGCAACTCAAATTATAAAAAATGTGCAAGTCAAAATCACAGGCATTCATGTTAAATACGAAGATGATGTAAGTATCTGGAACAAATTCTCTTCATTTTAAGTTGGACTGCAGTTCAGTTGTGATTGTCTAGTACATGGAGACCATTATCTGCCACCTTAAAGTTGCTGTATTTCCTCTTGAACCTCTTCAAATAAAGTACCGCAGATAAAGAACTTCCAGATCTGACTGGAAACCAGAATATTTTGGATATATGAAATAGATATTCTCTCTTTTGTCTCGTGCCATGGCGCCTCGTGTGCTAGTTGTGCATGGTGGCTGTTTGTTGTATGTTA
>NW_009743534.1:0-425 GCF_000703405.1 Apaloderma vittatum | reverse complement strand
AATCAGATTAAAGTTAGCTATGGGGAACCTCGTTGACTCCGAGGGGAAAGAGGATCACTCAGGGCTCACAGCCCGAGACAGGCAGGTGGAATGAGATGGTAAAAGAAATGGTCCAGTGAGGTAGCGAGAGAAGGTCATGAGATTTTCTCTTAATACGCTGAGCTTTGCATGGAAGTCACACACTGTGTAATTAAAAATAGAGAACAGTGGAAAACTAGTTTTGGCCTTGAAGGCATTTCTGACCTAATTACATTGAACTTTATTTGCTCAGAAGCCCTTAAAAAATGTTCCAGTTTAAGGCAGTTTCCTGACTAGCTATGAGTCCAGCCTGACTCCTACATACCTACATCCTTCCAAGCCTGGAAAGTCACACCAGGATTCCCTAAATCACCCAAGCTTTTAAGTGCAGTTTCCAGTTCATCCCA
>NW_009743533.1:0-423 GCF_000703405.1 Apaloderma vittatum | reverse complement strand
TTTTTTTTTTATTTCTCCATTCATTCTTTCTACCCGTCCCGAACTTTGAGGATGCCATGGAGTATGTTGTTCCCATTTTATTCTCAGTGCTCTCATTACCCCCTGAATGACCTTTGAGATAAAATGAGGACTCCAGTCTGAGTCCACTGTTTTTATGACCCCATATCTTGGGATAATATTTTCTAATAATATTTTAATTACAGTTTGAGCAGTTTCTTAATTTTCAGGGCTGGTGATTTTGGTAGGACTTCTCATCCGTCTGTAAGAACCCAATTCCTTTCGGGGGTTTCTAGTACTCCCATTTGCTTAAGTTTTTATGAGACCCCCCTTTTTCTTTAAGAAAGCCTTTAATACCTCCCTTATTAACCCCATAATTATATTATTATCTGTGTATATAGTCCCTTCTTTTTCTTTTAATCTTTT
>NW_009743532.1:0-422 GCF_000703405.1 Apaloderma vittatum | reverse complement strand
TCCCTGAGCAAATGTTTTTAAAGAATGTGCTGATGTGTCCATGTGTACTACTTTAGTCACTGGAAAATTTTAATAACTAGGTCATAGCCTTCTGCAAAAATCACTAAATCAAGATTTTCCATTGACAAGTTATTCCAGTAATACAGGTTGATGAAGATAGTCTAATATCTTGACTACCGAGTTATTTCCCAATGTTTCTATTTTTCCTGCTTTGAAATGGTCTCTATTAGGTCTCTTTCTAAAAAGCCTTTTTTTTAGCAGTGCTGGGATCTTATTTTCACATAATTTTGAAGATTATTTACTGTGAACGAGATAAGGACGGGTTTTAAAGAGACGCGATGGGCAAATGCTGTACGTCTCTCCTGCTTGCTATTTTTCTTTTAGTTATAGGTAGTAAGTTCCTTCTTCTAAGGCAAAAAAAA
>NW_009743531.1:0-427 GCF_000703405.1 Apaloderma vittatum | reverse complement strand
GCCAGAGCTACCGAAAGCCCTCCTGGCCCCCTCAGCTCACAGGCCTGCGCACACTCACGCTTTCTCCAGGGCCAGGCAGCCACACGCAAAATGCTGGGGAGCTCCAGGCACAAGTGTGCTCTTCTTGCACACACTCAACTCAACACAGGGCCAGACTTGCCACACAAACCTCCCTGTCATGATTGTGCACCAAAGCTGGACGGAGCTCTCGCACAACTCAGTGCCAACCCTACTCTCAAAGTGTGTGCTGCACACAACGGCGAGTCCTAATACTGAGCACCTTCGTTTGCTTGAAACACCTCATCTTCACCCCATAGCAACTAACAGGCAACACAAGTGGAGGCTGGAGTTGAGGAGAAAGCAACCTCACTCCTCTTGAGCCGCTCCAGCTCAACATGCAACAGGAGAGGCCCTCACCTCCAAGCGC
>NW_009743530.1:0-423 GCF_000703405.1 Apaloderma vittatum | reverse complement strand
AAAAAAAAGGTCAAAAGAGTTCTGCCTCTATCTGTTAATTTTCTTGATTTTGACTGTGTAGTTGTCAGTGAATTGTAGGAGAGTGTCTCTTCCTTTTCAGTCCTCAACAGACTCCTCACACTTAGAGGAGACTTTTATATTGCCCATGAAGTGATGTGAGTCTAGCTAAAGACAGTAAGGTTTTCCTTTGCTCCAGTTTATTACAAGCATTAGGAGACATTGCTGTCTTAACAAAACTTAAAATGGGAGGTGGACCAAGGAATGACCAAACAGCCAAAGTTATATAAACTGGTATTTTTGTACCTGCCTGGCACAGAAATTCTGAGTGCTAATACGTGTGTTTGTTTTCCTTTGGGAAGAAGAGCTACTGAGTCCAGATCCATAACACTTCAACCTCTAGATTAGGCTGGATAAACGAACTTC
>NW_009743529.1:0-426 GCF_000703405.1 Apaloderma vittatum | reverse complement strand
GTAAAGGTGAAATACAGAACTGTTTTTTGATTCAGGCTTTTTTGATAATGAACGAATTAGTGGTTGGCCAGGCAACATTTTAACAGACACGTAGCTGAATCCCAGTTGAGAAAATGCTTCAAAACGGGAGGCATGGCTTAAGCCTGTTTTTAGACACCTGAAACAGAAGCTTTGTAGTTTTCTGTGCATGGGTTCCAAGCAAAGAATTTGATGTGCAGTCCCTCGGATGGTGGGAGCATTAAAGACAAGGGAAGTGGCACAGAGAAACGGATGGAGATGTGGATTGTGAAGGAGACTGTGGCTGAAAACACAAATAAGGAGTCTTTGTCAGAACAAAGATTTGCACCCAAGTTAATAACGTGTATGCTAACTCCCAAGCCAGTGAAAACTGCAGGGAAGCAGTGCTCTGTCGTAAAACATGTGGTG
>NW_009743528.1:0-426 GCF_000703405.1 Apaloderma vittatum | reverse complement strand
CCCCCAACATTCTGTGATTCTGTGAAAAAAGTATGGAGGTACTTTTGGTATGGAGAGCTGCGTGGTTGGGCTGGGCTGAGGAGCAGGACGGCGATGGGAGCACAGCCGGGAAGGGAGCACGATGGCAGCGAGGACAGGAGGACAACAGGGATGGGACCATGCCGGTGACCTGGAGTGCGATAGCGGCAGGGATGGGAGCGTGATGGAGAAGGGAGGATGTTGGAAGTAGAGCCAGGAACACAACCCCTCCCTCAGGCACCCAAAATAGCTGGAAATAAAAAACTCCTTTGTCTTACAACTCTCAGTTTGTTATGTATTCCCAGAACATCCTGGGGGGTTGGTCTGCTCCCTTTCGGTGCCACATCCCCTGGCACAGGGACAACCTGACGTGCCCAGAGGGCAGGAGCCGTCAAACCTGCTGACACG
>NW_009743527.1:0-426 GCF_000703405.1 Apaloderma vittatum | reverse complement strand
CTCCTCCTCCTGCACACTTGGGTGCCTCAAGAATAGTGGAAGAGTGAAGCCCCTTTGGCCTACATGTCAGTATTCTCTGGTCTCCTCTCCCCACCTGGGCAGCCCTTGCTCCCAAGTTCCTGCAACTTCCACACTGGGATGAGAGAGTGCTCAAGAGGCAAAGACCCCTGCTTCTAACCAAAGCACACCTAATTACTCCAAGGCTGTCAAATATCAGTCTTTTATTACAATTCTCACCATAATAACAAAGCTGAAAAAGTTCCACAATGTGTGGGAGATCACAATGGCCGTAAATTCAGCAGAATGGATTTTATGCATCACATCTTGGCATGAGAAACGTCCACAAACTTCCTTCTAAAGGGAAGATGGGCACAGAGGGCAAACAACACTTCCCAAGGGTTAACCAGAGACACCCTGACATCCTAG
>NW_009743526.1:0-426 GCF_000703405.1 Apaloderma vittatum | reverse complement strand
TGTCGCCCTGGGGTTGTTCTCTGTGTGGGGCTCAGGGTGTTTTCCACATGTGCTGCCTGCCCGGTGTAACCAGAGATGGTGCCTGGTACTCGGCGTGCACACCTGGCACGGCACAGCCCAGCAGCAGGGAGGCAGGGGGAGCGGCTGAAATTGAGACAGCAAATGGATGACAAGCCGTCCCTTGATTCAGAGGTTCTGAGGCTATTTATATCCTCGTCTTTTTCAGAGACGGGTGCTCCGAGACTTGGTGGAGGTGGGAACTCTCCTAACAGTCCATTTTCTTCTCTCGAGAGCAACAGGATTGCTGCAGAAAGACCTTTCTTCCCACTCCTCTGAAAAAGCTCTAGAGAAAACGGAACACCATGTACACCTTCCTGCCCGAGAACTTCACGCCAGTGAAGCAGAAGCCCTCCAAGGAGCTGAGGC
>NW_009743525.1:0-425 GCF_000703405.1 Apaloderma vittatum | reverse complement strand
TGGTGTCTTGAGTCAAAGCAGAAAGATTCGAGTGAGATCGATTCACATGACTTGTGTAGTAACTGTGTCTGGAACTTGGCTTTTCAGTCGGATCTGCACATGCTTGTGTTAAGAAAGAGGGAGATGCATTTTTCTGACAAAGTTGAGAACAAACTTAGCTAAGCTGAATTTCCTCACTGCTGGGAGGTAAATTCTCCCCTGGAACCAAGTGAACTTCTGGGAAAATGGTTTCTTTCTGCCGCCGTACAAGATGTGAGCACTTGTAACTGTTCCCTTGCCAGGCAAATGTCATCCACCCCACAGTTGGATCCACTTCTTTGCTTCTTGCATTTATCATGCGATCAGTCTAGACTTGTCTAACATTGTTCTGCATTCCTGGGAATTTTAAGGAAATGTATGTCTTGCTGGCTACATGTGGGCTGCTT
>NW_009743524.1:0-426 GCF_000703405.1 Apaloderma vittatum | reverse complement strand
AGACCACTATAAGGTCTCCCTGGAGCCTTCTATTTTCCAGACTGAACAACCACAACTCTTTCCAGCCTGTCCTCACAAGGAACGTATTCCAACCCCATAACTGTCTTCATGCCTTTCCTCTCAACCACTCGAGCAGGTCCACGTCCTTTTTATGATGGGAGGTCCAGAACTGAATGCAGTCCTGCAGGTGTGGTCTGATCAGAGCAGAGTGGGACAATCACCTCCCTTGACCTGCTGGTCATGCTTCTTTTGATGTGACCCAGGATGCCGTTGGCTTTCCAGGCTGTGAGAGCACATTGCTTGCTCATGTTCAGTTTTTTATTCCACCAACACTCTCAGGTACTTGTCTGCAGGGCTGCACTCAGTCCACTCAGCACCCAGCCTGAGTTTGTGCTTGGGATTGTCCCAATCCAGGTGCAGGACCTT
>NW_009743523.1:0-425 GCF_000703405.1 Apaloderma vittatum | reverse complement strand
AAAAAAAACTACTTAGCCCACAGAATGGGTAAGATCTCATTTTCCCTGTACTACTGCTCGAACACAGGAACCAGTGAATGTGCCTCTTGTCACTTGATATTTCATTTGAGTGCAAGACTTGCACAACAGACTGAGCTCTAAATTGTTCCTCAGGACAGGCTTGGCTGCTGTTCCCAGAAACCTCTTCCTCCTCTTGTCTCATCGTTACTGGACTTGCTTTCCCAGCATCAGCCCACGAGGTGGAGGGAAACTCTTGGCCGGAGAGTGGAAGCCTCATAGGTTTTACAAAGCTGCTTGGCATTAGTTCCAGCTCCCAAATTATTGCTTTTCGCTGTTTAAATAATACAAAAAGTCAGTCCAAAAAGCCAGGCTGTCTGCACGGGAGATTCAAGACAATCTCTGAACCTCCAAAAGCAGGCCATTTG
>NW_009743522.1:0-423 GCF_000703405.1 Apaloderma vittatum | reverse complement strand
TTTAACCTGTCCATTAATGACCTGGGTGATGGGATAGAGTGCAACATCAGCAAGTTTCCTCATGATACAAAGTTGGGAGGAGTGTTGGTAGACCAGATGACTATGCTGCCATTGAGGAAGACCTCAAGAGGCTAGAGAAATGCACAGAGGAATCTCATGAAGATCAGCAAAGGGCAATACCAAGTCCTGCAACTGGAATAACCTCACACTCCAGTACAGGCTGGGATCAACTGGCTTCAGAGAAAGATTTTGGGGTCTTTGAGGTAAGTTTCACTAGATCTAGTCATCCAGGATTCTGTCTAGTCATGTTTTGAATAACTTGCAAGGGGAGACAATACAACCTCTGTGGAAAACTTGTTCCATTACTTGGGCACCCTCAGAGTAAACAAGTTCTTCTGTTCATATGGAATTTCACAGGTTCTC
>NW_009743521.1:0-425 GCF_000703405.1 Apaloderma vittatum | reverse complement strand
ACCTGAGGGTGGTGTCACCGTGTCAGTTCACAGTTGACTTGAATGAATGTGCAAGTCATGCGTGAACATGCCAGAACACGACATGCAAGAGAAAACAGCTTCTGGGACAACATTAGTGGTGTCTGTGTCTTCTTTCATTACTTCTTGGAGTAAACTTACACAGGAGTCAATGAGGATACTCAGATACACGGTACAATATTCACTGGGGGATTTATTGCTCCTAATTTTTAATGCCTCTGTCTGATCACATCTCTGTGGGCTCCCTTTATAGTATCTGGAGAGAAAGTGGCACTTTCAGGTGCTGTGTGCTGACCTGTTTTGAACTTTAGGACGAGATTAATGGAAGCTTGGGCTCAGTTGCTTATACTGATGAGAGCTTCAGCGACTGCAGAGAGACACATGGAGCTGGATTAATCCCACCCCCC
>NW_009743520.1:0-422 GCF_000703405.1 Apaloderma vittatum | reverse complement strand
GAAAGATGGGAAGTTTTTTAATAGAGAAAAATTAAATATTAGGACATCAAAAAAGGAAAAAGCCCTTCTCTGGGAAAACGAATAAACAATCTCAGAACCTCTCAAAACCTATTAAAATGCTGTCCTGAAATAATAATACTTAAAAGCAAACAAACATGTAACCAAAAAACCATCTTGCCATGAAATCAGAAAAGTTGCAAAACGTGCAGAAGTAGCAGGACTCATTTGAACACAGTGTGTTAGAGTATATAAAGGATGAGAGGAAATTTCCTGTCCAAAACCAGTAGCAGGCGAATCAGCTGTAGTGTCCTCTTGTGCCTGCAGATGCCATTACTGCATCAAATTAAATCTAAACTGCAGCTTGTTTTTCTTTGTCTAGAGTATTGTCATGAGTCACTGAGTGCTAAAGGAGTTTACTTGTC
>NW_009743519.1:0-425 GCF_000703405.1 Apaloderma vittatum | reverse complement strand
GCTTTCCTGACAGAACTTGACAGAGATAATAACTGAAGTAAAAAAAGCCCTACCTTCTTCACAGAAATCTGATGGATAGCCTCCACATTCACTGTCAGGACTACTGCGGCCTTCACTTGGGTCTTCAAACAATTTTACATCACAGTCTGGATCCAGGAAGCTCAGATGTGTATGAAAAGAGGTGGTAAGAAATTCTGATAGCTTGCCTATCTTCACCCTGCAAACAGGAACACGCGCTGAAGAGCATTAACATCCACCATTTTGATGCTGATTAATTCTCACTGAACTTTCAACTCCTCCAAAATTTATAAGAGCTACTGTTAAATCTACCTTTGGTAACTACAAAGCAGCAGATACTGAGAAAAACACATGCAGACCAACAGTTGCAGATCCAGCTGGGTACTCACTGCTCTAGCTACTAACTG
>NW_009743518.1:0-425 GCF_000703405.1 Apaloderma vittatum | reverse complement strand
CTGACACTCACCCTTTATATATGAATAAATATTAATGAAGCCGCCCTTCAGCCTCCTCCATCACTCCAGACATTGTGCCTCCTCACACCACAGTCGATTTTTATCATTTTCCCCCTTCACATCATTGTTAATTTCTACCTTTTTCCCCTTTCACACCACCACCACTTCCCATCCTTTTCCTCCCTCCCATCATTAATTTCCTCACCTTTTCCCCCCTCACACCACTGTCATTTCCTCACCTTTTCCTCTTTCTCAGCATTGTTGCTTCCCATCCTTTTCCCCCCTCACACCACTCTCATTTCCTCACCTTTTCCTCTCTCACAACACTGTTACTTCCCTCCATTTCCTTCCCCTCACATCGCCATCACTTCCCGACCTTTTCCTCCTTCACATCATTGTCACTTCCTCACCTTTTCCCCCTTCAC
>NW_009743517.1:0-423 GCF_000703405.1 Apaloderma vittatum | reverse complement strand
TATAACTAGAAAACTGTAACAGTTTTCAAACTTACATTTTAAAAAGTGGGTCAAATGGACAACCTCAGCAGCACAAGCAGAAATGAGTATGAGTGGGTGTTCCATGCCTGTTTTCTTTGTGGGAAAAGCTGGTTACTGAATCATCCCTGTCAGGCAATTAAGGAGTTCTAGCTGCACACTTGGACTCTTTGCTTGGGCTTTAAGTAGTGAGGCTTACTTTGTGTCCGGCTGTCAGAATATTTTATGAATCATGCTTGTAATTTTTCACTTGCCTGAGTTTTCTCCTTTTTAACCCTCAGTTCAGTGATCAGGGCTACAATCCTTTACTGGTTTCCTTTTCAGAAAATGCTTGCTTCATGTGAAAATGTTCCAAAGTATTTTTCTCCGCTAAACTGAAGTGCTTTTGTTTTCTTGTTTGCTTTT
>NW_009743516.1:0-425 GCF_000703405.1 Apaloderma vittatum | reverse complement strand
GTTTTGCCCTGTCAACTGGACGTCCAGGTTCTCAGGAGATGAGGAGCAGTTGGCTGGAGAGAGTCCCAACATGGCATCTTCTTTATGACAAAGACTTCTGCCTGTAAATCAGTGGTTTCACCATTTTCTTTCATTTTCTCTGGTGTAGATTCTTATGAAATCAGGTCTGAAGAGCTGTTCCGCTTCTTTTCTGAGTTTCAGTTTTGGCTTGAGAACCAGGCTCGGGCTGTTTCATCCCTGGCTGGGGGCGAAACAGGGTCATGTTCTCACTGAGGAAGCTCCATCCCAGGTCAGACCCGTGCTCCAGGAGCAGGGCGTCCCTGCACTTGTGGGACGTGCTGAGGGGTTGCTTTTGTATCACTCGTTCTGTTTCTTTCTCTCCTCCTCTTCCCACTACTTATTTAACTTTGGGGTTTTGTCTCTGT
>NW_009743515.1:0-424 GCF_000703405.1 Apaloderma vittatum | reverse complement strand
CTGTAACATTTGCAGTGAGCATAAATTTATGTATACTTATTGAACAAAGAATCTGAAAATTTGCACTATCTGTGGAAATAATCCTTAGAGCTGACTGTGTTGCCAATGCTTGTGAAACCTAATAAAGTCCTTTCTCATGCAATTCTATTCCTTTTGCCTTAAACGAAACACCAGAAGCTAGTGAACTTAGGTTTTCTATCCTTATATGTTGACATTGCTCTTGTCTTACCATGCCCGAGATCGTAATTTGAGGTTTTATTTTTGCCTTTGGCAAAATCACTGTATGGGCTCGTATCCGGCAGGATTTTTGGTAATGGTGGGGCTATTAGAGTGACTCCTTGCGATAAATTTCCAGAGATTTCTTGAGCCCAAGTAAACCAGCCAGACCTGCCCCTGGCCAAGGCCAGGCCAGTCAGCACCTCTG
>NW_009743514.1:0-425 GCF_000703405.1 Apaloderma vittatum | reverse complement strand
CTCAGCAGAGGCCGAGGGGCACACTGCACTGGGAACCCCCCTGGGGCTGCTCACCTTTGCGCATGAAAGGGGAGACACCGTGGTCCATGAGGTGGGAGGGCACCATGGTGTAATTGGTGGTGGGGTTGTCGCGCATGGCCTCAAAGGAGGTGTGTTGGGTGATGGTGTCCAGCGCTGCCTCCGACAGATTCCGCCCCAGGAACTGGGCCACCTTGGCAATCTCCTGGCGGAGGTTCTGCAAGACACAGGCCAATGCTCAGCCCTCCTGTCACCCCCCACCTCTGATGGCATACCACCATCCACCTCAGTCCCTCACCTCCTTCAAGTCCTCGTAGAAGAGGTAGAGGATAGGGTGATCCTTCCTCCGCTCCCAGTAGTCCTTGACGTGGTCGTACCAGGAGCCATATGCCACTGCAAGAGGAGAG
>NW_009743513.1:0-425 GCF_000703405.1 Apaloderma vittatum | reverse complement strand
CAGCACCTGTTGGTAAAACATCGCCCGTCCCAGTGAGATCCAGACCCCAGATGCCCGTGGGCAGGAGGGCCAGTGGTCTGGTTTGGGAAAGGGAGGTGCAGTGCTCTGCACGGCTGTGCGGGAGGTGACCCATCTCCAGGACCCCGTCCTGCTTAGGCTTGGCTAAGAGGCCCAGCAGTCGATTTTCAGAATTAACTAACCAAGTGCTTGAAGTGTCTTCCTAAGGCTTTTATCCTTTTCACATTCTGAGCATGCCACCTAGTGATGGGAAAGGAGGGCAGTAACGAATTCATGAGTTTATTACTTTAGAATGCTAGAGGAGACGTGAAGGATGAAGCAAACCTAGAAGAAAATCCATCACTCACAAGAATTAGCAAATGAGAGTAAAACCAGCAGCTACTTTTCTGTATTTCAGCGTGATCTAC
>NW_009743512.1:0-425 GCF_000703405.1 Apaloderma vittatum | reverse complement strand
CCCCTAATTCCCCCTTATTAGCCCCTAATTATCCCTTATTAACCCCTAATTACCCATTATTAACCCTTAATTACCTCTTATTAACCTCTAATTTCCCCTTATTAACCCCTAATTTCCCCTTATATACCCCTAATTATTTATTATTAGCCCCTAATTACCCTTATTAACCCCTAATTCCCCCTCCTTAACCCCTAATTAATTGCCCTCGTTAGCCCCTAACGAACCTGCATCTCCACGTAGGTGTGGGGGAGGGTGTACTCGGGCGGAAGTTTCCGGTCGTTGTTGATCAGGTGATCCAGGAGGGCGGGGCTCAGGATGGGCTGGGGGAGGGTAATTAGTGTTAATTAGGGCTTAATAAGGGCTTAATGAGGGGGAATTAGGGTTAATTACGTTTAATTAGGGCTCAATAAGGGTTGATTAGGGCT
>NW_009743511.1:0-424 GCF_000703405.1 Apaloderma vittatum | reverse complement strand
GTGGCCGGCCCAGCCCTAACCCATGACACCATACCACCAACATACAACTGATTTGTCTGCATATGCATCTGCTACACATTGGTTTTGTTTAAGCTGCCTGTTCTCCTATAGCATGGAAGATGGTGACAGAAGGAAGCAGAAAATCAATCAGAAAATGAGGAAGAACCTTTGCTAAAAGAAGGAGACAGATACAGAAAGAAAGGCAATAACAGAAGGATTAAAGAGAGTATAAATTTGAAGCTCACCTCGAATGGCTTGGACGCCGGAAACCAAATACAGAGTCAGCAGAAGGAAGAAAATCTCTGGCATGTTCATAATGTCCTTTGCACACAAGCTTGATCCTAATTCAAAAGACAAATGTTTTCACTGCCCACTGGCTACTCTCTTGCTCTGCTTACTGTGAAACTTCTTGTTTTCTTTTCAA
>NW_009743510.1:0-425 GCF_000703405.1 Apaloderma vittatum | reverse complement strand
GATTTAGAGAGGATATATGATTGAGACATTTAGTATGGAATCAATAATATGTTAGTATCTGCCAAATCTTTGGTTACAGCATTTACAATTACTACAGAATTAAGCTATTAGTTAGATCACAACAAGCAGAAAACACACAGAATGAACCTCCCAGGACTCCCAATACAGCTGGAGAAAAAACTTTTTTGGCTAAACTCACTTGGCAAGCCAAAAATCAAATTGCATGATACCACACATGAGCACTGAACAGGGGAAGGAGAAAACTATATCTTTTATGTCCTTCAACAGCTTCTTGTGTACATCTCCTGGGACTCTCACATGCAAGTTTTCACAGGCTGCATGGTGTTCACTGACCCTTGTAATTCGCAAAGTATTCTCAAAAAAGGACAGTGGCCAAGATGATTTTTCTTTTATATTCATCAGGA
>NW_009743509.1:0-422 GCF_000703405.1 Apaloderma vittatum | reverse complement strand
CAGATATGTGTCTTGTCCTTGAGGTTGATTTTTATGTTTAGTTTTGAAAATCCTCTTATGAAAGCAGCTTCAGGGACATGGCTCTTCCTCACTGTCCTTTGTTGTATCCATGAGTAAAAATATCTAAGAACACAGAAAGCAGTTTAGAACATTTTAGGTCATAGTTTCACATGTGCTCTGTGCTGAAACCGTCACTGCTCAAAATCAATAATTTACGTTTTTCTTCTCTCCAGGGATACTGGGCAGTGTCATCATGGATTTCATACTAGAAATTTTAATTTCAGAAATGAGATGGAAGGTAAGCACTATGAGTTCTTCTCTGCTGACACTTCATCAAAGTTATACCACATTTGCTAAAGAGCAGTTCTGGAGACTTGTGAATATTGACAGTAGGCTAAGTGCAAAAATTTTAATTTTTAGTT
>NW_009743508.1:0-425 GCF_000703405.1 Apaloderma vittatum | reverse complement strand
CCGGGAGAGGCTAACGGTGTCGGGTATGTGCCTGTAAGCCAGTTGGTGGGTACCTGGGTGTGAGTAAAGGGTTGTAGGAAGCGTGGGTGGGTGTATAAATGCGGATGGAGAGCTGGAGTACGTGTGGGAAAGTGGTTTGGGTTGTGAGGTTTTGTGGGGTTTTTATTTATTTTGTGCATATATATATATAAAAATGCTCGTTGGTATTTGACAGCTGTAAAAACCAAACAGGAACCCTGTAGAGGTGAATGTGAGAGTGAGGGGCTTGCCTCCTAGCCCTGGACAATGAGAGCCGTGGCAGTCAGTGAGGTGGCAGGTGTTTCCCGACAAACAGACAGAACCACCAGGGATTCTTAAAGACTGAGCTGTTCTGCAAAAAAATTCTGTGAACCACGTGTCATGGGTTAGGGCTGGGCCGGCCCCTA
>NW_009743507.1:0-423 GCF_000703405.1 Apaloderma vittatum | reverse complement strand
CCTTTCAGACAGGTTCTCGAAACAGATCTCTTGGATGTTGCTCAGAGATGGAATATGTTCTCAGATAATTTCTAGCTACTAGAAAAGAAGGGCATGCAAGTCTTCCTAGTGCTTCTTAAATGATATAGAGCATGGACAGAACTATTTCACTGCGTTCCTGGAAAAACTTGGAACGGAATTGGTAAAGACTTGGAATATTTGCCAACCGCAGAGTTATCTGAGATAGGTTTATTTATGATCAAGGACCAAAATCTAGTGTATTTTCACAGATAACGCACTTAGGATAAAGCTGAGGCTTCGTCAGCTCTGTAACAGCATCCGGGAATCTCACAAATATTTTTGTGCCCAGATTATATTTTGCCTAGACAAAAATGATGAGAGAAGTCTTACTCCTCCAATAAGTCATTTACTTGTATATGCATT
>NW_009743506.1:0-424 GCF_000703405.1 Apaloderma vittatum | reverse complement strand
CCTAGCAGGGCACCTGCACCAAGGACTCCGGGCTGGCAGACTCTTCGGATGGGTGGCTTGCTCAGATCAGACATACGCGAGATTAGCCAGAAATGTGACAAACAAGGGCTCTCAGAAATGACGCTGCAGCAGCTGAAGAAGCTCCCTAGGCAGGATGATTTTCCCCGCACTGGACACCAATGTCTCTCTGGCAGAGAACACGGCCTGGAGCACCCTGGATATCCCAGCCACAGCCCTCGCAGATTCCAGCAAGGGTGGGTCTGCGCGGATGCGCGAGGCTTGGGCGGCTCTAACGGAGCCGTGGGCAGAGTGATGCCCCTGCCTCCAGTACGACAGTGGTGCTGGGTTCTTACACCCACTGGCTGCAGCGCGACTTTATTTCTGCAACACCACAGCCACACGTCCGGGACCCTCCACCATCTCC
>NW_009743505.1:0-423 GCF_000703405.1 Apaloderma vittatum | reverse complement strand
TAAAATGTAAAGGTTTCTACCACAGAAAAAAATTTGAAGTTTAAAAAAAAATCAAGGAGAGTATAATGCAAGCCTGCACTGTTTTGGCAAATCTGTTCTTTGCCGGTATATTTTAATAATTTCACACTCTACACACAATTTTTTTTAAAAGCAAACTTTTGTTCTAACAGCATGGTAAAATGGGAAAAGATGAGAGAAAAAGTAGGACTTAGGCATCTGGGCACAGGTCAAGAGCTGAGGGTGACCCCAGCACAGGCCATGCCCTCCCTGAGAAGGTGCGGTCCTGACGGACCTGACCATGGCAGACAGCCAGGGACTGTTCACAGGGTCCTTTGACAGCCCCAGACACTTAAAACAATAAACCAGGGCTGGAGTGCATCCAAGGAGACAAGTCAGGAGCAAAACAAGATTGAGCCAGAGACC
>NW_009743504.1:0-422 GCF_000703405.1 Apaloderma vittatum | reverse complement strand
CTTGTTTGAGTCACATGCGAGTAGCAACCCCAGGCTTCAAGGAAGCCTCCTGAGATATGTTTCCTTTGCAAGAAGTTCTCTCCTCTGGGATCCTGAGGAGTTTGGCTAAGGTACCTACTCAACAGAAAGCCATGTCCTCTGTGCTTGGCCAGAATGGATGTGGCAGCCCAGAGAGAGCTGCCCTGAAAATGTGGCTGTCCAGGCCTCAGGCTGCCGGGGGCTCCAGAGCCCATCCCTGGGCATGGAGAGCAGTGGCAAGAACAACCGTGTGTGTGGTGGGGTGGACCTGCTCAGCCTGGAGACAGAGCCACAGGAGGAAGCAGAAAGGTTAAAGAGCATCACGGAGTCCATGAGGGAGATTGACTGGTGAAGCCATGCTCTGCCCTTCCTGAGACAGAAACAGGGACAACCACCAGAAAAAC
>NW_009743503.1:0-424 GCF_000703405.1 Apaloderma vittatum | reverse complement strand
GAAGAATTTCTTCCTAATGTCCAACCTAAATCACAGGCCAGTGGATCTCATCTGAGATTTCCAAAAGTGCTGGCCTCACCATCTGCCCAGGTGGAGAACTGCAAAGAGCACAGGGTCATCACAGGTCTCTTGCTTCTCCATGGTTGCATGTAACTCTTCTGCTCACCTCCAGGCCAGGTCCTCACCATATTTTTCCAGGGCTAGCAGGGTGTCAAAGCTGGGATTCACTCATTTGGGATTGCCATGCTCCAATAAAACAAGAGAATGATCAAGGTGGCTGAAGCTGAACCTCAGCTGCAAGCTGGAGGTAAACGAGGAGGGAGTGCTAATTTTACTCCATTCCTTTTTCTCTTTTCAGACCGGGTATTTAAGAAAGGAACTGGAGCTGCTTCGTCTCCTTCTCTCTGCATGGACACCAAAGCCC
>NW_009743502.1:0-423 GCF_000703405.1 Apaloderma vittatum | reverse complement strand
TTTTAACTGGAGAAAACCCTTACGTGCCCTGTCTACCCACCAAATGCCTTGTGGAGTACCTGCTCACATGGCTTAAGAACTACATCAACACGTAGTAGTAACTTTCAGACTTAAGTAAAGCTAAAACCTTCAAATCTTTTATTAATGTAGCAATCTTTTTTTTTTTTATCCCACCCAGAAAAATCACCAGCCAACAAAATTGTGAAAATTAAGTTGTTTTTTTCCCCCAGGTTTATTTACTAAATTGTTTCACATTCGGTGAAATAGTTACACCGATACTTAACAGAGCCTTATCACAAGAGCAAAACACATTGAGAACACTAGTAAAGACCCAGAACGCAGGTTACAGTTATTTTCCTGTTGAACTCAAATGCCACTTTTGTAAACAATAACAAAACCAGAACGTTGCCGCTAAAAAGAAAA
>NW_009743501.1:0-423 GCF_000703405.1 Apaloderma vittatum | reverse complement strand
CCCGAACATTCTGTGATTCTGTGACAAGTAATGCCAGTATCAAACAAAGGCTGACCTCAGCCTAAAGCAATTAAAATCCAAAAACTTGGAAATAAGACACATATTAGTGCTCGTCCTGTTACGTGACATGCAAAAAACTCCATATTCTTAATTTCTTCCCTTAAAGAAGAATACAAGGGGGTATCTTGTCTCTGTCAGGAGAGACAAAGGCATAACTTTCTGTGAAAGAGAGAAACATTTTACAGTGGTTTTATTATTGCAAACACACATTGCTGTGCTGCTGTAGTATGACTTAATGGCTTAGAAGAGAATCATATTGGGTAAAGGCTATCCAGAGTTCATTCTATTTTCAAGCAAATAGCTTTTAACCTGTATTTGTAACATGCAGGAGTTCTGGAAGGTTGAATCCTGCATGGATCCAGC
>NW_009743500.1:0-422 GCF_000703405.1 Apaloderma vittatum | reverse complement strand
CTCTCATCTTCCACTTATTTATCTTCTGCAGTAGCAGCAGTGAGCTCCTGTTTAAAGGCAAAGTCATGCCCCTACATACAGCTCTGGGTAAATATTGAGTTATTGTATGCAAAAGTTGAGCAGCTTCTGTACTGCAAAGATTAATATAGACAGTGAATATACTTCCTGGTTGCCTGGTGTTCCTCCAAGGTAGAGATAAGGAGCTCACAATTTTGTCCTATGTGTAGCAGAGTTCTTCAGTTGTGCCTTTAATTGTGACAAAGATGCAATTCAGCTCGGTAAGATTAGGCCTGATAATGAAGCAAAGGTTATTTTAGGGGGGCTTCCTTTTTGAAAGACTTCAGCTAATCATGACTGTCTCGCTGTAGCCTAAGAAAGCATAATCCAGCTGTAGAAATCAGGTTTGACAGGATTTTATTTGG
>NW_009743499.1:0-423 GCF_000703405.1 Apaloderma vittatum | reverse complement strand
TCATGCCCCTTAAAGTCTGCCACTGCCTATTCCTCTGGCAGTGTCTGCAGTTTCTGCCCAATGGGAAATTCTAGAATTTCAACTTGTTTTGTCTCATTCGGGATCTGAGTTTCAAATGCAAAGTTTGTTTTGAATGAAATATTGCAGAATAACATGAACCCCAAACGCAGGAACGTTCTGAATGTGGCTGACTGAAGCAAACTTTCCCACATCCCTGCTGCAGAATATTTTGTTCCATTTGGTTGAACTACCCAAAAATATTTTTCACCATCAGTTCAACGTAACTGAATTTTCTCTTTTCTCTCCTGTCTTGTGGAGGCTGAAGAACATTGTCCTCTGTGCAGCACAGCTTTTAAGAGAGAGTGAGGAAGCACACTCTACCACTGTAAGTGGTAATTGTACTACAAAAGAGAAATGTAACAT
>NW_009743498.1:0-423 GCF_000703405.1 Apaloderma vittatum | reverse complement strand
AGCTTTGTAGAGCTGGGTTAGTGGTTGGACTGGATGATCCCAGTTCTGCTGTCTCCACCATGAGAGGCTTTTCCAACCTGAAATATTCTGTGATTCTATGATTCCAGGGCCCATTTTATTCTGCAAGGCTGAAAGACTTAATTAAGGCCCGTGTGTCTGTTAGATTCAGTTGGGACGCAGTCAACTAGAGGATTGTTGTATTTCTCTTATACTTACTCTCTTTTTGTCAGTTGGCTTGTCATGGCCGACTGCTCGCCATCCTTCTCTTTCCAAACACGAGGTGTGTGGCACAAGGGCTGTCTTGTAGGCACTAACTTTCACCCCCACAGGCTATAGATACCTTGAAATACTACCACGTGCTATATAATACATAGATACAAAATAATGAAGTAATTCAGAAATAACACACTGGGAGATCAAAGT
>NW_009743497.1:0-422 GCF_000703405.1 Apaloderma vittatum | reverse complement strand
CCTTCCAACCCTGACCATTCTGTGATTCTATACATCTTAAGTCTCTGCCACCATACCCTGCTTCCAGAGCTTCAGAGGACAGTCAAATTACTTGAGAGCCAAAGTGTTCATTAAGGAGGCAAATAATCCCTGAAGGTAACTAGCAGAAGCCCTGCAGACAGTATAAACATGACTGAAACACACAGTTAAGGTGTTTAGAATGTGGGATCCTTCCGAACATCCCTGGAAATACAACTCTACCAGACACCACAGGCTCACATAATTAGCACAAATTTTCATCACCCAGGATTAATTGCTATACAGTTTCTTCCATAAGTTTAATCAAATTCCACCCTGAAACTAATTAATAGGTTGAGGAATAATTAATTCTTTGAAGAATAATTACTCCTTTGAATTAACTCACCATTCCATAACAAGTGTCA
>NW_009743496.1:0-422 GCF_000703405.1 Apaloderma vittatum | reverse complement strand
GGGCGGTAATTATCTTTTCCTGCGCAGAGTCAGGCTTAGGCGCCTGGGCATCTCTGGTATGTTTACTAGTTTTAAAGCAGCGCAAACCCACTTAACACATCCTTTCAAGCTCCGTGGCCCAATGGGCGCCGGTGACCTTTCCTGGAGGATGTGCATTAAATATTCAGTCGCAGCCCAGTGTCATCTGCGTTAGGTTTCTACAGTTTCAGGAACAAAAGGGTAGGCGAGATATCTAATAAAAGGAGTAAGAGGAAATACATTTCTATTACGAGTTACACCCTGGGGTCACTCAGATGTATTCTGTTTGGGGAGGACTGATCAAACAACAGGAAAGTGAGACTTCTGTGCGTTTGCAAGCTGTTAGGATTTCCCTGCCGCCCGAAACGCTGGCATTGACTTCGCCGAGAAAAAAGACAGGCACT
>NW_009743495.1:0-422 GCF_000703405.1 Apaloderma vittatum | reverse complement strand
CTTCTAGGACAAGGTGACTCAATCAGTGGATAAGGGAAGGGCTGTGGATGCTGTCTGCGTGGACCGCAGTCAAGACTTTACCACTGTTTCTCATAGTATTCTCCTGGAGAAACTGGCCGCTCGTGGCTTGGATGGCTGTAGTTTTCATTGGCTGAAAAACTGGCTGGATGGTTTGACCTAAAGAGTGTCAGTGAATGGAGTTAAACCCAGACGGTGGATGGTCACAAGTGGTGCTCCCCAGGGCCTGGCGTTGGGGCCATCTTTGTCAATGATCTGGGCAAGGGGATTGAGTGCACCCTCAGTCAGTTTGCAGTCGACACCAGGCTGGGTGGAAGTGCTGATCTTCTAGAGGGTAGGGAGGCTCTACAGGGGCATCTGGAAAGACAGGCCGAGGCCAATTCCATGAGTTTCAATAAGGCCGA